>NC_059196.1:36403988-36611488 GCF_020615455.1 Coregonus clupeaformis
TTCGCCATGGCCAAAGGTTTTTTCCAAGATGTTTGGCTAATGAAAACATCCATTGTGATGTAGATGAGAACCTGTGGCCAAAACCACAAGACAGAGTTGATGAAAATGTAGAAGTACAGTAATCACTCCTATGTTTTGCTTTTTACAGTACAAGCAAGCAAGTTGAGGAACACTGCATTTGATGTTTTACAGTACTGTATTGTTTTTCATCAATATATTTCAGATTTTGTTCAATGATTCCACTGTGTCTGTAGTATTCTCTCTACTACTGCAGTACTTTTACAGGGATGTATTTACATGTAGTACCATAATGAAACATGTATCACCTATTTTGTACTACAATATTTAATGATCGTACGAACAATGACACAGTGAAACTATCGGTTGCTTGTGTGTGGGTGATCTAAATTAACGTTTCATTGGTATTTCACAATAAATTAGTTTTTTGAACCAATGATTGTGCAAGTGCAAAATTTCTTTAAAGATATGAATGCAAAATGCAATGTTTTGAACATTGGACAGCCTGTGTTACAAGTGATGACCGTTTTGAGTTTTGTGTCTAAAGTTTTGAAAAATGACGTCAAGGTTCTGAAATTAGTGCCAAAGTGATTGTAAAAAACTGTAATTACCTTCTCAAATCTACAAAAAGTGTCATCAACAATATCTAATTCCGTTTTAATAGATGTGGATTTTTTAACTTTCTAAAAGAAAGGAGGATCAAGGCACTTCATTAATTCATTACAATTCCTTTATTTACAGTTGAAGTCAGAGGTTTACATACACTTAGGTTGGAGTCATTAAAACTCGTTTTTCAACCACTTCACACATTTCTTGTTAACAAACTATAGTTTTGGCAAGTCGGTTAGGACATCTACTACGTGGTCCTCTGTAGCTCAGCTGGTAGAGCACGGCGCTTGTAACGCCAAGGTAGTGGGTTCGATCCCCGGGACCACCCATACACAAAAATTTATGCACGCATGACTGTAAGTCGCTTTTGATAAAAGCGTCTGCTAAATGGCATATTATTATTATTTATTATTACTTTGTGCATGACACAAGTAATTTTTCCAACAATTGTTTACAGACAGATTATTTCACTTATAATTCACTGTTTCACAATTGCAGTGGATCAGAAGTTTACATACACTAAGTTGACTGTGCCTTTTAAACAGCTTGGAAAATTCCAGAAAATGATGTCATGGCTTTAGAAGCTTCTGATAGGTTAATTGACATCATTTGAGTCAATTGGAGGTGTGCCTGTGGATGTATTCAAGGCCTACCTTCAAACTCAGTGCCTCTTTGCTTGACATCATGGGAAAATCAAAAGAAATCAGCCAAGACCTCAGAAAAAAGATTGTAGACCTCCACAAGTCTGGTACATCCTTGGGAGCAATTTCCAAACACCTGAAGTTACCACGTTCATCTGTACAAACAATAGTACGCAAGTATAAACACCATGGGACCACGCAGCCGTCACAACGCTCAGGAAGGAGACTTGTTCTGTGTCCTAGAGATGAACATACTTTGGTGTGAAAAGTGCAAATCAATCCCAGAACAACAGCAAAGGACCTTGTGAAGATGCTGGAGGAAACAGGTACAAAAGTATCTATATCCACAGTAAAACGAGTCCTATATAGACATAACCTGAAAGGCCGCTCAGCAAGGAAGAAGCCATTGCTCCAAAACCGCCATAAAAATGCCAGACTACGGTTTGCAACTGCACACGGGGACAAAGATTGTACTTTTTGGAGAAATGGCCTCTGGTCTGATGAAACAAAAATAGAACTGTTTGGCTATAATGACCATCGTTATGTTTGGAGGAAAAAGGGGAAGGCTTGCAAGCCGAAGAACACAATCCCAACCGTGAAGCACGGGGGTGGCAGCATCATGCTGTGCGGGTGCTTTGCTGCAGGAGGGACTGGTGCACTTCACAAAATAGATGGCATCATGAGGAAGGAAAATGATGTGGATATATTGAAGCAACATCTCAAGACATCAGTCAGGAAGTTAAAGCTTGGTCGCAAATGGGTCTTCCAAATGGACAATGACCCCAAGCATACTTCCATAATTGTGGCAAAATGGCTTAAGGACAACAAAGTCAAGGTATTGGAGTGGCCATCACAAAGCCCTGACCTTAGGATTAAATGTCAGGAATTGTGAAAAACGGAGTTTAAATGTATTTGGCTAAGGTGTATGTAAACTTCCGACTTCAACTGTATATGTCATGTTCAATGGAAACAACGTTGTTGTTTTTTTACTCTGACACGTTTCTGCTGCATGACCTTTGTCAGGGATTACAAAAATATGATAATACAATGTCCTCTTTTTTGAACAGATTTTTCCAATCAACCCTGAATAGAAGAGGGACTGGTTACAGAATCCATTGGACAACACCTAGTAAGCGATACTATACCCATTAAAAAGTGAAATACTGTAGATATGTTATCATAAATAGAAGCGTCAGAACCCCCACAAAGGTTCTAACCTTGAACATGACTGGGACCAGGTGTCATGAACAGGAGAGACATCCATTCTATAGGACACTAGAGCACAGCAAACATGGACCAGGTGTTATGAACAGGAGAGACATCCATTCTATAGGACACCAGAGCACAGCTAACATGGACCAAAACAGTTCAAACATAGCTGAGGCAACAGAGCAAAAAGAGGAACAGGCTTTACTGAAAGCTTCACTCCACAGAGACAGTGGAAGGGTCCAGTACACTGGGTTTAACTGTAATGCAGCCAATGAAGCTGTAAAAGGCTAGGAGAAGAACTGGTGCTCCCCAGCCTCCCCAGCCTCCCCGGCCTCCCCGGCCTCCCCAGCCTCCCCAGCCTCCCCGGCCTCCCCGGCCTCCCCAGCCTCCCCAGCCTCCCCAGCCTCCCCGCCTCCCCTGCCTCCCCAGCCTCCCCAGCCTCCCCAGCCTCCCCAGCCTCCCCAGCCTCCCCGGCCTCCCCAGCCTCCCCAGCCTCCCCAGCCTCCCCAGCCTCCCCAGCCTCCCCTAGCCTCCCCGGCCTCCCGAGCCTCCCCAGCCTCCCCAGCCTCCCCAGCCTCCCCAGCCTCCAGAGACACACACTGACAAACACACACATTACTGGACCTGATGAAGCTCTCCTTCTTTACCACAGACTAAGGTTGCATTCCAAATGGCACCCTATTCCCTACATAGTGCACGACTTTCACCCTATTCCCTACATAGTGCACGACTTTATAGTCCCCTAAAGGGAATAGGGTGCCATCTGGGACGCAGCCTGAAGATAATGGTTGTTATGAAGGTATCAGACGACAGCAGAGACAGAACGGAGAAACTATTTGGATTTGACACATTTTGAATAAACTTTTAAAGTCAACCAGGAAATAATGACTTTTAAAGTCAACCAGGAAATAATGACTTTTAAAGTCAACCAGGAAATAATGACTTTTAAAGTCAAAAAGGAAATAATGACTTTTAAAGTCAACCAGGAAATAATGACTTTTATAGTCAACCAGGAAATAATGACTTTTAAAGTCAACCAGGAAATAATGACTTTTATAGTCAACCAGGAAATAATGACTTTTAAAGTCAACCAGGAAATAATGACTTTTATAGTCAACCAGGAAATAATGACTTTTAAAGTCAACCAGGAAATAATGACTTTTAAAGTCAACCAGGAAATAATTACTTTTATAGTCAACCAGGAAATAATGACTTTTAAAGTCAACCAGGAAATAATGACTTTTAAAGTCAACCAGGAAATAATGACTTTCAAAGTCAACCGGGAAATAATGACTTTCAAGTCAACCGGGAAATAATGACTTTTAAAGTCAACTGGGAAATAATGACTTTTAAAGTCAACCGGGAAATAATGACTTTTAAAGTCAACCAGGAAATAATGACTTTTAAAGTCAACCAGGAAATAATGACTTTTAAAGTCAACCAGGAAATAATGACTTTTAAAGTGCTTTTCAATAAAAGTAGCAAAGTGCTTCACATCATAAAATAATACAATGAAATAAAAGCACTAAACACAGAAACAAAAGCAAGAGGAAGGAGAAATGAAAAAAAATTCAGCTAATTAAAATCATACATTAAAAGCATCTTTTAAAGCATCTTGGTTGAAGGCTGAAATACATTCTCATAATTCAAAATGTTAAAGATTATATTTCGTTGTTCTGTACAGTACATTAGAGATAATTCTGATATTCTGCAGTGAAGTCAAAATGTATGCATGCAGGTCAATTATCATCATGTCAAGAGTAAATAAAATGCAATGTTTTCATATTGAAAAAAATAGTATATTATTTTGAATAAAAAGTGGTCCATTAGAAATGTATAAAAAAACTTGTTGCCAAGTAACTCAGTCTGGGTAGACATGTAAAACTGTAATCCATGCAGTCTGGGTAGACATGTAACACTGTAATCCATGCAGTCTGGGTAGACATGTAACACTGTAATCCATGCAGTCTGGGTAGACATGTAACACCATAATCCATGCCCTCAGTCTAGGTAGACATGTAACACCATAATCCATGCAGTCTGGGTAGACATGTAACACCGTAATCCATGCAGTCTGGGTGGACATGTAACACCGTAATCCATGCAGTCTAGGTAGACATGTAACACTGTAATCCATGCAGTCTGGGTAGACATGTAACACTGTAATCCATGCAGTCTGGGTAGACATGTAACACTGTAATCCATGCAGTCTGGGTAGACATGTAACACTGTAATCCATGCAGTCTGGGTAGACATGTAACACCATAATCCATGCCCTCAGTCTAGGTAGACATGTAACACCATAATCCATGCAGTCTGGGTAGACATGTAACACCGTAATCCATGCAGTCTGGGTGGACATGTAACACCGTAATCCATGCAGTCTAGGTAGACATGTAACACCGTAATCCATGCAGTCTGGGTGGACATGTAACACCGTAATCCATGCAGTCTGGGTGGACATGTAACACTGTAATCCATGCAGTCTGGGTAGACATGTAACACTGTAATCCATGCAGTCTGGGTTGACATGTAACACTATAATCCATGCAGTCTGGGTAGACATGTAACACCGTAATCCATGCAGTCTAGGTAGACATGTAACACCGTAATCCATGCAGTCTGGGTAGACATGTAACACCGTAATCCATGCAGTCTGGGTAGACATGTAACACTGTAATCCATGCAGTCTGGGTAGACATGTAACACTGTAATCCATGCCCTCAGTCTAGGTAGACATGTAACACCATAATCCATGCAGTCTGGGTATACATGTAACACCGTAATCCATGCAGTCTGGTAGACATGTAACACCGTAATCCATGCAGTCTGGGTAGACATGTAACACCATAATCCATGCAGTCTAGGTAGACATGTAACACCATAATCCATGCCCTCAGTCTAGGTAGACATGTAACACCATAATCCATGCAGTCTGGGTAGACATGTAACACCGTAATCCATGCAGTCTGGGTAGACATGTAACACTGTAATCCATGCAGTCTAGGTAGACATGTAACACCATAATCCATAGAGTCTGGGTAGACATGTAACACCGTAATCCATGCAGTCTGGGTAGACATGTAACACTGTAATCCATGCCCTCAGTCTAGGTAGACATATAACACCATAATCCATGCAGTCTGGGTAGACATGTAACACCATAATCCATGCCCTCAGTCTAGGTAGACATGTAACACCATAATCCATGCAGTCTGGGTAGACATGTAACACCATAATCCATGCCCTCAGTCTAGGTAGACATGTAACACCATAATCCATGCAGTCTGGGTAGACATGTAACACCATAATCCATGCCCTCAGTCTAGGTAGACATGTAACACCATAATCCATGCAGTCTGGGTAGACATGTAACACTGTAATCCATGCAGTCTGGGTAGACATGTAACACCGTAATCCATGCAGTCTGGGTAGACATGTAACACTGTAATCAATGCAGTCTGGGTAGACATGTAACACTGTAATCCATGCAGTCTGGGTAGACATGTAACACTGTAATCCATGCAGTCTAAGTAGACATGTAACACCGTAATCCATGCAGTCTGGGTAGACATGTAACACCGTAATCCATGCCCTCAGTCTAGGTAGACATGTAACACCATAATCCATACAGTCTGGGTAGACATGTAACACCGTAATCCATGCAGTCTGGTAGACATGTAACACCGTAATCCATGCAGTCTAGGTAGACATGTAACACCATAATCCATGCCCTCAGTCTAGGTAGACATGTAACACCATAATCCATGCAGTCTGGGTAGACATGTAACACCGTAATCCATGCAGTCTGGGTAGACATGTAACACTGTAATCCATGCAGTCTAGGTAGACATGTAACACCATAATCCATGCAGTCTTGGTAGACATGTAACACCGTAATCCATGCAGTCTGGGTAGACATGTAACACTGTAATCCATGCCCTCAGTCTAGGTAGACATGTAACACCATAATCCATGAAGTCTGGGTAGACATGTAACACCATAATCCATGCCCTCAGTCTAGGTAGACATGTAACACCATAATCCATGCAGTCTGGGTAGACATGTAACACCATAATCCATGCCCTCAGTCTAGGTAGACATGTAACACCATAATCCAAGCAGGCTGGGTAGACATGTAACACCATAATCCATGCCCTCAGTCTAGGTAGACATGTAACACCATAATCCATGCAGTCTGGGTAGACATGTAACACCATAATCCATGCCCTCAGTCTAGGTAGACATGTAACACCATAATCCATGCAGTCTGGGTAGACATGTAACACTGTAATCCATGCAGTCTGGGTAGACATGTAACACCGTAATCCATGCAGTCTGGGTAGACATGTAACACTGTAATCCATGCAGTCTGGGTAGACATGTAACACTGTAATCCATGCAGTCTGGGTAGACATGTAACACTGTAATCCATGCAGTCTGGGTAGACATGTAACACTGTAATCCATGCAGTCTGGGTGGACATGTAACACTGTAATCCATGCCCTCAGTCTAGGTAGACATGTAACACCATAATCCATGCAGTCTGGGTAGACATGTAACACCATAATCCATGCAGTCTGGGTAGACATGTAACACCATAATCCATGCCCTCAGTCTAGGTAGACATGTAACACCATAATCCATGCAGTCTGGGTAGACATGTAACACCATAATCCATGCCTCAGTCTAGGTAGACATGTAACACCATAATCCATGCAGTCTGGGTAGACATGTAACACCGTAATCCATGCAGTCTGGGTAGACATGTAACACCGTAATCCATGCAGTCTGGGTAGACATGTAACACCTGTAATCCATGCAGTCTGGGTAGACATGTAACACTGTAATCCATGCAGTCTGGGTAGACATGTAACACTGTAATCCATGCAGTCTAGGTAGACATGTAACACCGTAATCCATGCAGTCTGGGTAGACATGTAACACCGTAATCCATGCCCTCAGTCTAGGTAGACATGTAACACCATAATCCATACAGTCTGGGTACACATGTAACACCGTAATCCATGCAGTCTGGTAGACATGTAACACCGTAATCCTTGCAGTCTGGGTAAACATGTAACACCGTAATCCATGCCCTCAGTCTAGGTAGACCTTGTAACACCATAATCCTTGCAGTCTGGGTAAACATGTAACACTGTAATCCATGCAGTCTGGGTAGACATGTAACACCATAATCCATGCCCTCAGTCTAGGTAGACATGTAACACCCATAATCCATGCAGTCTGGGTAGACATGTAACACCGTAATCCATGCAGTCTGGGTAGACATGTAACACTGTAATCCATGCAGTCTAGGTAGACATGTAACACCATAATCCATGCAGTCTGGGTAGACATGTAACACCGTAATCCATGCAGTCTGGGTAGACATGTAACACTGTAATCCATGCCCTCAGTCTAGGTTAGACATGTAACACCGTAATCCATGCAGTCTGGGTAGACATGTAACACTGTAATCCATGCCCTCAGTCTAGGTAGACATGTAACACCATAAGCCATGCAGTCTGGGTAGACATGTAACACCATAATCCATGCCCTCAGTCTAGGTAGACATGTAACACCATAATCCATGCAGTCTGGGTAGACATGTAACACCATAATCCATGCCCTCAGTCTAGGTAGACATGTAACACCATAATCCATGCAGTCTGGGTAGACATGTAACACCATAATCCATGCCCTCAGTCTAGGTAGACATGTAACACCATAATCCATGCAGTCTGGGTAGACATGTAACACTGTAATCCATGCAGTCTGGGTAGACATGTAACACCGTAATCCATGCAGTCTGGGTAGACATGTAACACTGTAATCCATGCAGTCTGGGTAGACATGTAACACTTAATCCATGCAGTCTGGGTAGACATGTAACACTGTAATCCATGCAGTCTGGGTAGACATGTAACACTGTAATCCATGCAGTCTGGGTGGACATGTAACATTGTAATCCATGCTAGTCTGGGTAGACATGTAACACCATAATCCATGCAGTCTGGGTAGACATGTAACACCATAATCCATGCCTCAGTCTAGGTAGACATGTAACACCGTAATCCATGCAGTCTGGGTAGACATGTAACACCATAATCCATGCCCTTCAGTCTAGGTAGACATGTAACACCATAATCCATGCAGTCTGGGTGGACATGTAACACCGTAATCCATGCAGTCTGGGTAGACATGTAACACTGTAATCCATGCAGTCTAGGTAGACATGTAACACCATAATCCATGCAGTCTTGGTAGACATGTAACACCGTAATCCATGCAGTCTGGGTAGACATGTAACACTGTAATCCATGCCCTCAGTCTAGGTAGACATGTAACACCATAATCCATGAAGTCTGGGTAGACATGTAACACCATAATCCATGCCCTCAGTCTAGGTAGACATGTAACACCATAATCCATGCAGTCTGGGTAGACATGTAACACCATAATCCATGCCCTCAGTCTAGGTAGACATGTAACACCTTAATCCATGCAGTCTGGGTAGACATGTAACACCATAATCCATGCCCTCAGTCTAGGTAGACATGTAACACCATAATCCATGCAGTCTGGGTAGACATGTAACACCATAATCCATGCCCTCAGTCTAGGTAGACATGTAACACCATAATCCATGCAGTCTGGGTAGACATGTAACACTGTAATCCATGCAGTCTGGGTAGACATGTAACACCGTAATCCATGCAGTCTGGGTAGACATGTAACACTGTAATCCATGCAGTCTGGGTAGACATGTAACACTGTAATCCATGCAGTCTGGGTAGACATGTAACACTGTAATCCATGCAGTCTGGGTAGACATGTAACACTGTAATCCATGCAGTCTGGGTGGACATGTAACACTGTAATCCATGCCCTCAGTCTAGGTAGACATGTAACACCATAATCCATGCAGTCTGGGTAGACATGTAACACCATAATCCATGCCCTCAGTCTAGGTAGACATGTAACACCATAATCCATGCAGTCTGGGTAGACATGTAACACCATAATCCATGCCCTCAGTCTAGGTAGACATGTAACACCATAATCCATGCAGTCTGGGTAGACATGTAACACCATAATCCATGCCCTCAGTCTAGGTAGACATGTAACACCATAATCCATGCAGTCTGGGTAGACATGTAACACTGTAATCCATGCAGTCTGGGTAGACATGTAACACCGTAATCCATGCAGTCTGGGTAGACATGTAACACTGTAATCCATGCAGTCTGGGTAGACATGTAACACTGTAATCCATGCAGTCTGGGTAGACATGTAACACTGTAATCCATGCAGTCTAGGTAGACATGTAACACCGTAATCCATGCAGTCTGGGTAGACATGTAACACCGTAATCCATGCCCTCAGTCTAGGTAGACATGTAACACCATAATCCATACAGTCTGGGTACACATGTAACACCGTAATCCATGCAGTCTGGTAGACATGTAACACCGTAATCCATGCAGTCTGGGTAGACATGTAACACTGTAATCCATGCAGTCT
This sequence comes from Coregonus clupeaformis, assembly GCF_020615455.1. Classification (NCBI taxonomy): domain Eukaryota; kingdom Metazoa; phylum Chordata; class Actinopteri; order Salmoniformes; family Salmonidae; genus Coregonus; species Coregonus clupeaformis. Next base: position 36,413,993 of record NC_059196.1, read on the forward strand.
AGGTAGACATGTAACACCATAATCCATGCCCTCAGTCTAGGTAGACATGTAACACCATAATCCATGCAGTCTGGGTAGACATGTAACACCGTAATCCATGCAGTCTGGGTAGACATGTAACACTGTAATCCATGCAGTCTAGGTAGACATGTAACACCATAATCCATGCAGTCTGGGTAGACATGTAACACCGTAATCCATGCAGTCTGGGTAGACATGTAACACTGTAATCCATGCCCTCAGTCTAGGTAGACATGTAACACCATAATCCATGCAGTCTGGGTAGACATGTAACACCATAATCCATGCCCTCAGTCTAGGTAGACATGTAACACCATAAGCCATGCAGTCTGGGTAGACATGTAACACCATAATCCATGCCCTCAGTCTAGGTAGACATGTAACACCATAATCCATGCAGTCTGGGTAGACATGTAACACCATAATCCATGCCCTCAGTCTAGGTAGACATTTAACACCATAATCCATGCAGTCTGGGTAGACATGTAACACCATAATCCATGCCCTCAGTCTAGGTAGACATGTAACACCATAATCCATGCAGTCTGGGTAGACATGTAACACTGTAATCCATGCAGTCTGGGTAGACATGTAACACCGTAATCCATGCAGTCTGGGTAGACATGTAACACTGTAATCCATGCAGTCTGGGTAGACATGTAACACTTTAATCCATGCAGTCTGGGTAGACATGTAACACTGTAATCCATGCAGTCTGGGTAGACATGTAACACTGTAATCCATGCAGTCTGGGTGGACATGTAACACTGTAATCCATGCAGTCTGGGTAGACATGTAACACCATAATCCATGCAGTCTGGGTAGACATGTAACACCATAATCCATGCCCTCAGTCTAGGTAGACATGTAACACCATAATCCATGCAGTCTGGGTAGACATGTAACACCATAATCCATGCCTTCAGTCTAGGTAGACATGTAACACCATAATCCATGCAGTCTGGGTGGACATGTAACACCGTAATCCATGCAGTCTGGTAGACATGTAACACTGTAATCCATGCAGTCTAGGTAGACATGTAACACCATAATCCATGCAGTCTTGGTAGACATGTAACACCGTAATCCATGCAGTCTGGGTAGACATGTAACACTGTAATCCATGCCCTCAGTCTAGGTAGACATGTAACACCATAATCCATGAAGTCTGGGTAGACATGTAACACCATAATCCATGCCCTCAGTCTAGGTAGACATGTAACACCATAATCCATGCAGTCTGGGTAGACATGTAACACCATAATCCATGCCCTCAGTCTAGGTAGACATGTAACACCTTAATCCAAGCAGTCTGGGTAGACATGTAACACCATAATCCATGCCCTCAGTCTAGGTAGACATGTAACACCATAATCCATGCAGTCTGGGTAGACATGTAACACCATAATCCATGCCCTCAGTCTAGGTAGACATGTAACACCATAATCCATGCAGTCTGGGTAGACATGTAACACTGTAATCCATGCAGTCTGGGTAGACATGTAACACCGTAATCCATGCAGTCTGGGTAGACATGTAACACTGTAATCCATGCAGTCTGGGTAGACATGTAACACTGTAATCCATGCAGTCTGGGTAGACATGTAACACTGTAATCCATGCAGTCTGGGTAGACATGTAACACTGTAATCCATGCAGTCTGGGTGGACATGTAACACTGTAATCCATGCCCTCAGTCTAGGTAGACATGTAACACCATAATCCATGCAGTCTGGGTAGACATGTAACACCATAATCCATGCCCTCAGTCTAGGTAGACATGTAACACCATAATCCATGCAGTCTGGGTAGACATGTAACACCATAATCCATGCCCTCAGTCTAGGTAGACATGTAACACCATAATCCATGCAGTCTGGGTAGACATGTAACACCATAATCCATGCCCTCAGTCTAGGTAGACATGTAACACCATAATCCATGCAGTCTGGGTAGACATGTAACACTGTAATCCATGCAGTCTGGGTAGACATGTAACACCGTAATCCATGCAGTCTGGGTAGACATGTAACACTGTAATCCATGCAGTCTGGGTAGACATGTAACACTGTAATCCATGCAGTCTGGGTAGACATGTAACACTGTAATCCATGCAGTCTAGGTAGACATGTAACACCGTAATCCATGCAGTCTGGGTAGACATGTAACACCGTAATCCATGCCCTCAGTCTAGGTAGACATGTAACACCATAATCCATACAGTCTGGGTACACATGTAACACCGTAATCCATGCAGTCTGGTAGACATGTAACACCGTAATCCATGCAGTCTGGGTAGACATGTAACACTGTAATCCATGCAGTCTAGGTAGACATGTAACACCATAATCCATGCCCTCAGTCTAGGTAGACATGTAACACCATAATCCATGCAGTCTGGGTAGACATGTAACACCGTAATCCATGCAGTCTGGGTAGACATGTAACACTGTAATCCATGCAGTCTAGGTAGACATGTAACACCATAATCCATGCAGTCTGGGTAGACATGTAACACCGTAATCCATGCAGTCTGGGTAGACATGTAACACTGTAATCCATGCCCTCAGTCTAGGTAGACATGTAACACCATAATCCATGCAGTCTGGGTAGACATGTAACACCATAATCCATGCCCTCAGTCTAGGTAGACATGTAACACCATAAGCCATGCAGTCTGGGTAGACATGTAACACCATAATCCATGCCCTCAGTCTAGGTAGACATGTAACACCATAATCCATGCAGTCTGGGTAGACATGTAACACCATAATCCATGCCCTCAGTCTAGGTAGACATTTAACACCATAATCCATGCAGTCTGGGTAGACATGTAACACCATAATCCATGCCCTCAGTCTAGGTAGACATGTAACACCATAATCCATGCAGTCTGGGTAGACATGTAACACTGTAATCCATGCAGTCTGGGTAGACATGTAACACCGTAATCCATGCAGTCTGGGTAGACATGTAACACTGTAATCCATGCAGTCTGGGTAGACATGTAACACTTTAATCCATGCAGTCTGGGTAGACATGTAACACTGTAATCCATGCAGTCTGGGTAGACATGTAACACTGTAATCCATGCAGTCTGGGTGGACATGTAACACTGTAATCCATGCAGTCTGGGTAGACATGTAACACCATAATCCATGCAGTCTGGGTAGACATGTAACACCATAATCCATGCCCTCAGTCTAGGTAGACATGTAACACCATAATCCATGCAGTCTGGGTAGACATGTAACACCATAATCCATGCCTTCAGTCTAGGTAGACATGTAACACCATAATCCATGCAGTCTGGGTGGACATGTAACACCGTAATCCATGCAGTCTGGTAGACATGTAACACTGTAATCCATGCAGTCTAGGTAGACATGTAACACCATAATCCATGCAGTCTTGGTAGACATGTAACACCGTAATCCATGCAGTCTGGGTAGACATGTAACACTGTAATCCATGCCCTCAGTCTAGGTAGACATGTAACACCATAATCCATGAAGTCTGGGTAGACATGTAACACCATAATCCATGCCCTCAGTCTAGGTAGACATGTAACACCATAATCCATGCAGTCTGGGTAGACATGTAACACCATAATCCATGCCCTCAGTCTAGGTAGACATGTAACACCTTAATCCATGCAGTCTGGGTAGACATGTAACACCATAATCCATGCCCTCAGTCTAGGTAGACATGTAACACCATAATCCATGCAGTCTGGGTAGACATGTAACACCATAATCCATGCCCTCAGTCTAGGTAGACATGTAACACCATAATCCATGCAGTCTGGGTAGACATGTAACACTGTAATCCATGCAGTCTGGGTAGACATGTAACACCGTAATCCATGCAGTCTGGGTAGACATGTAACACTGTAATCCATGCAGTCTGGGTAGACATGTAACACTGTAATCCATGCAGTCTGGGTAGACATGTAACACTGTAATCCATGCAGTCTGGGTAGACATGTAACACTGTAATCCATGCAGTCTGGGTGGACATGTAACACTGTAATCCATGCCCTCAGTCTAGGTAGACATGTAACACCATAATCCATGCAGTCTGGGTAGACATGTAACACCATAATCCATGCCCTCAGTCTAGGTAGACATGTAACACCATAATCCATGCAGTCTGGGTAGACATGTAACACCATAATCCATGCCCTCAGTCTAGGTAGACATGTAACACCATAATCCATGCAGTCTGGGTAGACATGTAACACCATAATCCATGCCCTCAGTCTAGGTAGACATGTAACACCATAATCCATGCAGTCTGGGTAGACATGTAACACTGTAATCCATGCAGTCTGGGTAGACATGTAACACCGTAATCCATGCAGTCTGGGTAGACATGTAACACTGTAATCCATGCAGTCTGGGTAGACATGTAACACTGTAATCCATGCAGTCTGGGTAGACATGTAACACTGTAATCCATGCAGTCTAGGTAGACATGTAACACCGTAATCCATGCAGTCTGGGTAGACATGTAACACCGTAATCCATGCCCTCAGTCTAGGTAGACATGTAACACCATAATCCATACAGTCTGGGTACACATGTAACACCGTAATCCATGCAGTCTGGTAGACATGTAACACCGTAATCCATGCAGTCTGGGTAGACATGTAACACTGTAATCCATGCAGTCTAGGTAGACATGTAACACCATAATCCATGCCCTCAGTCTAGGTAGACATGTAACACCATAATCCATGCAGTCTGGGTAGACATGTAACACCGTAATCCATGCAGTCTGGGTAGACATGTAACACTGTAATCCATGCAGTCTAGGTAGACATGTAACACCATAATCCATGCAGTCTGGGTAGACATGTAACACCGTAATCCATGCAGTCTGGGTAGACATGTAACACTGTAATCCATGCCCTCAGTCTAGGTAGACATGTAACACCATAATCCATGCAGTCTGGGTAGACATGTAACACCATAATCCATGCCCTCAGTCTAGGTAGACATGTAACACCATAAGCCATGCAGTCTGGGTAGACATGTAACACCATAATCCATGCCCTCAGTCTAGGTAGACATGTAACACCATAATCCATGCAGTCTGGGTAGACATGTAACACCATAATCCATGCCCTCAGTCTAGGTAGACATGTAACACCATAATCCATGCAGTCTGGGTAGACATGTAACACCATAATCCATGCCCTCAGTCTAGGTAGACATGTAACACCATAATCCATGCAGTCTGGGTAGACATGTAACACTGTAATCCATGCAGTCTGGGTAGACATGTAACACCGTAATCCATGCAGTCTGGGTAGACATGTAACACTGTAATCCATGCAGTCTGGGTAGACATGTAACACTTTAATCCATGCAGTCTGGGTAGACATGTAACACTGTAATCCATGCAGTCTGGGTAGACATGTAACACTGTAATCCATGCAGTCTGGGTGGACATGTAACACTGTAATCCATGCAGTCTGGGTAGACATGTAACACCATAATCCATGCAGTCTGGGTAGACATGTAACACCATAATCCATGCCCTCAGTCTAGGTAGACATGTAACACCATAATCCATGCAGTCTGGGTAGACATGTAACACCATAATCCATGCCTTCAGTCTAGGTAGACATGTAACACCATAATCCATGCAGTCTGGGTGGACATGTAACACCGTAATCCATGCAGTCTGGTAGACATGTAACACTGTAATCCATGCAGTCTGGGTAGACATGTAACACTGTAATCCATGCAGTCTGGGTAGACATGTAACACTGTAATCCATGCAGTCTGGGTAGACATGTAACACTGTAATCCATGCAGTCTGGGTAGACATGTAACACTGTAATCCATGCAGTTTGGATAGACATGTAACACTGTAATCCATGCAGTCTGGGTAGACATGTAACACTGTAATCCATGCAGTCTGGGTAGACATGTAACACTGTAATCCATGCAGTCTGGGTAGACATGTAACACTGTAATCCATGCAGTCTGGTAGACATGTAACACCGTAATCCATGCAGTCTGGTAGACATGTAACACTGTAATCCATGCCCTCAGTCTGGGTAGACATGTAACACTGTAATCCTTGCAGTCTGGGTAGACATGTAACACTGTAATCCATGCCCTCAGTCTAGGTAGACATGTAACACCATAATCCATGCAGTCTGGGTAGACATGTAACACCATAATCCATGCCCTCAGTCTAGGTAGACATGTAACACCATAATCCATGCAGTCTGGGTAGACATGTAACACCATAATCCATGCCCTCAGTCTAGGTAGACATGTAACACCATAATCCATGCAGTCTGGGTAGACATGTAACACCATAATCCATGCCCTCAGTCTAGGTAGACATGTAACACCATAATCCATGCAGTCTGGGTAGACATGTAACACTGTAATCCATGCAGTCTGGGTAGACATGTAACACCGTAATCAATGCAGTCTGGGTAGACATGTAACACTGTAATCCATGCAGTCTGGGTAGACATGTAACACTGTAATCCATGCAGTCTGGGTAGACATGTAACACTGTAATCCATGCAGTCTAGGTAGACATGTAACACCGTAATCCATGCAGTCTGGGTAGACATGTAACACCGTAATCCATGCCCTCAGTCTAGGTAGACATGTAACACCATAATCCATACAGTCTGGGTAGACATGCAACACCGTAATCCATGCAGTCTGGTAGACATGTAACACCGTAATCCATGCAGTCTGGGTAGACATGTAACACTGTAATCCATGCAGTCTAGGTAGACATGTAACACCGTAATCCATGCCCTCAGTCTAGGTAGACATGTAACACCATAATCCATGCAGTCTGGGTAGACATGTAACACCGTAATCCATGCAGTCTGGGTAGACATGTAACACTGTAATCCATGCAGTCTAGGTAGACATGTAACACCGTAATCCATGCAGTCTGGGTAGACATGTAACACCCTCATGTAATCCATGCATCTAGTCTAGGTAGACATGTAACACCGTAATCCATGCAGTCTGGGTAGACATGTAACACTGTAATCCATGCCCTCAGTCTGGGTAGACATGTAACACTGTAATCCTTGCAGTCTGGGTAGACATGACACTGTAATCCATGCCCTCAGTCTAGGTAGACATGTAACACCATAATCCATGCAGTCTGGGTAGACATGTAACACCATAATCCATGCCCTCAGTCTAGGTAGACATGTAACACCATAATCCATGCAGTCTGGGTAGACATGTAACACCATAATCCATGCCCTCAGTCTAGGTAGACATGTAACACCATAATCCATGCAGTCTGGGTAGACATGTAACACCATAATCCATGCCCTCAGTCTAGGTAGACATGTAACACCATAATCCATGCAGTCTGGGTAGACATGTAACACTGTAATCCATGCAGTCTGGGTAGACATGTAACACCGTAATCAATGCAGTCTGGGTAGACATGTAACACTGTAATCCATGCAGTCTGGGTAGACATGTAACACTGTAATCCATGCAGTCTGGGTAGACATGTAACACTGTAATCCATGCAGTCTAGGTAGACATGTAACACCGTAATCCATGCAGTCTGGGTAGACATGTAACACCGTAATCCATGCCCTCAGTCTAGGTAGACATGTAACACCATAATCCATACAGTCTGGGTAGACATGTAACACCGTAATCCATGCAGTCTGGTAGACATGTAACACCGTAATCCATGCAGTCTGGGTAGACATGTAACACTGTAATCCATGCAGTCTAGGTAGACATGTAACACCATAATCCATGCCCTCAGTCTAGGTAGACATGTAACACCATAATCCATGCAGTCTGGGTAGACATGTAACACCGTAATCCATGCAGTCTGGGTAGACATGTAACACTGTAATCCATGCAGTCTAGGTAGACATGTAACACCGTAATCCATGCAGTCTGGGTAGACATGTAACACTGTAATCCATGCCCTCAGTCTAGGTAGACATGTAACACCATAATCCATGCAGTCTGGGTAGACATGTAACACCATAATCCATGCCCTCAGTCTAGGTAGACATGTAACACCATAATCCATGCAGTCTGGGTAGACATGTAACACCATAATCCATGCCCTCAGTCTAGGTAGACATGTAACACCATAATCCATGCAGTCTGGGTAGACATGTAACACCATAATCCATGCCCTCAGTCTAGGTAGACATGTAACACCATAATCCATGCAGTCTGGGTAGACATGTAACACCATAATCCATGCCCTCAGTCTAGGTAGACATGTAACACCATAATCCATGCAGTCTGGGTAGACATGTAACACTGTAATCCATGCAGTCTGGGTAGACATGTAACACCGTAATCCATGCAGTCTGGGTAGACATGTAACACTGTAATCCATGCAGTCTGGGTAGACATGTAAAACTGTAATCCATGCAGTCTGGGTAGACATGTAACACTGTAATCCATGCAGTCTGGGTAGACATGTAACACTGTAATCCATGCAGTCTGGGTGGACATGTAACACTGTAATCCATGCCCTCAGTCTAGGTAGACATGTAACACCATAATCCATGCAGTCTGGGTAGACATGTAACACCATAATCCATGCCCTCAGTCTAGGTAGACATGTAACACCATAATCCATGCAGTCTGGGTAGACATGTAACACCATAATCCATGCCCTCAGTCTAGGTAGACATGTAACACCATAATCCATGCAGTCTGGGTAGACATGTAACACTGTAATCCATGCAGTCTGGGTAGACATGTAACAAGGTAATCCATGCAGTCTGGGTAGACATGTAACACTGTAATCCATGCAGTCTAGGTAGACATGTAACACCGTAATCCATGCAGTCTGGGTAGACATGTAACACCGTAATCCATGCCCTCAGTCTAGGTAGACATGTAACACCATAATCCATACAGTCTGGGTAGACATGTAACACCGTAATCCATGCAGTCTGGTAGACATGTAACACCGTAATCCATGCAGTCTGGGTAGACATGTAACACTGTAATCCATGCAGTCTAGGTAGACATGTAACACCATAATCCATGCCCTCAGTCTGGGTAGACATGTAACACCATAATCCATGCAGTCTGGGTAGACATGTAACACCGTAATCCATGCAGTCTGGGTAGACATGTAACACTGTAATCCATGCAGTCTGGGTAGACATGTAACACCATAATCCATGCCCTCAGTCTAGGTAGACATGTAACACCGTAATCCATGCAGTCTGGGTACACATGTAACACTGTAATCCATGCCCTCAGTCTAGGTAGACATGTAACACCATAATCCATGCAGTCTGGGTAGACATGTAACACCATAATCCATGCCCTCAGTCTAGGTAGACATGTAACACCATAACCATGCAGTCTGGGTAGACATGTAACACCGTAATCCATGCCCTCAGTCTGGGTAGACATGTAACACCGTAATCCATGCAGTCTGGGTAGACATGTAACACTGTAATCCATGCCCTCAGTCTGGGTAGACATGTAACACCATAATCCATGCAGTCTGGGTAGACATGTAACACTATAATCCATGCCCTCAGTCTGGGTAGACATGTAACACCATAATCCATGCCCTCAGTCTAGGTAGACATGTAACACTATAATCCATGCAGTCTGGGTAGACATGTAACACCATAATCCATGCCCTCAGTCTGGGTAGACATGTAACACTGTAATCCATGCAGTCTGGGTAGACATGTAACACTATAATCCATGCCTTCAGTCTGGGTAGACATGTAACACCGTAATCCATGCAGTCTGGGTGGACATGTAACACCGTAATCCATGCAGTCTGGTAGACATGTAACACTGTAATCCATGCCAGTCTGGGTAGACATGTAACACCATAATCCATGCAGTCTGGGTAGACATGTAACACCATAATCCATGCTCAGTCTGGGTAGACATGTAACACCGTAATCCATGCAGTCTGGATAGACATGTAACACCATAATCCATGCTTAGTCTGGTAGACATGTAACACCGTAATCCATGCAGTCTGGGTAGACATGTAACACCGTAATCCATGCAGTCTGGGTAGACATGTAACACTGTAATCCATGCAGTCTGGGTAGACATGTAACACTGTAATCCATGCAGTCTGGGTAGACATGTAACACTGTAATCCATGCAGTCTGGTAGACATGTAACACAGTAATCCATGCAGTCTGGGTAGACATGTAACACTGTAATCCATGCAGTCTGGGTAGACATGTAACACTGTAATCCATGCAGTCTGGGTAGACATGTAACACTGTAATCCATGCAGTCTGGTAGACATGTAACACTGTAATCCATGCAGTCTGGTAGACATGTAACACAGTAATCCATGCAGTCTGGTAGACATGTAACACTGTAATCCATGCCCTCAGTCTGGGTAGACATGTAACACTGTAATCCTTGCAGTCTGGGTAGACGTGTAACACCGTAATCCATGCCCTCAGTCTAGGTAGACATGTAACACCGTAATCCATGCCCTCAGTCTGGGTAGACATGTAACACTGTAATCCATGCAGTCTGGGTAGACATGTTACACCGTAATCCAAGCAGTCTTGGTAGACATGTAACACCGTAATCCAAGCAGTCTGGGTAGACATGTAACACTGTAATCCATGCAGTCTGGGTAGACATGTAACACTGTAATCAATAACAATTGACCAGCAGGTCACTTTAATGAGCTTCAATCTCCATATGGTGAAATGCATTTTTAGAGTAATGAAACACTGTCATCATTTATGTTATAACCTGCGTCCCAAATGGTAGCCCGTTCCCTTTATAGTGCTGAAACTGTTTTTACGTCGTATTTCACTATACTGTTGTAGTCAGACAGTGATTTGGATGTTCAGCATTATTTTGTTTACCGTCATAAGATTATCTTACTTACTATAACATGTCAATTCCAGGTAAGTACCAGTTTAAACTGGGCTGTAAATTAAAAGCGTTACCGAAATTGTTTCGCCAACATTACCTGTCTTCAGAAAGCCAAATCGTTATGCCAACATTACCATCACAAGAAAGCCAGAAAGCCAAACCCAACCAGATGGCTGTATTTGTATTCGTGGGTGCTCCTGTACCCAACCAGATGGCTGTATTTGTATTTGTGGGTGCTCCTGTACCCAACCAGATGGCTGTATTTGTATTAGTGGGTGTTCCTCTACCCAACCAGATGGCTGTATTTGTATTCGTGGGTGTTCCTGTACCCAACCAGATGGCTGTATTTGTATTAGTGGGTGCTCCTGTACCCAACCAGATGGCTGTATTTGTATTAGTGGGTGCTCCTGTACCCAACCAGATGGCTGTATTTGTATTCGTGGGTGCTCCTGTACCCAACCAGATGGCTGTATTTGTATTAGTGGGTGCTCCTGTACCCAACCAGATGGCTGTATTTGTATTCGTGGGTGCTCCTGTACCCAACCAGATGGCTGTATTTGTATTCGTGGGTGCTCCTGTACCCAACCAGATGGCTGTATTTGTATTAGTGGGTGCTCCTGTACCCAACCAGATGGCTGTATTTGTATTAGTGGGTGTTCCTGTCCACGGTAGGTGGGCTGTTACATGGCTCACTCCCGGCTTCATTTGCATAAAGGAATGTAAGCAAAAGTTCCCTGCTGACTAAGACACATTATGTTGTTTAAATGAGCTCCCTGTGAGGTCTGGGTTATTATTTAAAAAATGTACCGACCAAAACAAAGACACCGACAGAAAGACACTACATAATGTGGTTAACAGAAAGACACTACATAATGTGGTTAATTGAAAGACACTACATAATGTGGTTAATTGAAAGACACTACATAATGTGGTTAATTGAAACAGCCAAACAAACATAAACGTAGGCCTAAAAATAATTTACAAAAACAGACAAACCTCAAATGCTGAATGTGCCACAATACCAGTTGTGGAAAAAGTACTTAATTGTCATACCTGAGTAAAAGTAAAGATACCTTAATAGAAAACGACTCAAGTAAAAGTCTAAGTCAACCAGTAAAATATTATTTGAGTAAAAGTCTAAAAGTATTTGGTTTTAAATATACTTATTATCAAAAGTAAATGTAATTGCTAAAATACACTTAAGTATCAAAAGTAAAAGTATAAATCATTTCAAATTACTTATATTAAACAAACCGGACGGCACCATTTTTTATTTACAGATAGCCAGGGCACGCTCCAACACTCAGACATCATTACAAACGAAGCATGTGTGTTTAGTGAGTCCGAGGCAGTAGGGATGACCAGGGATGATCTCTTGATAAGTGAATTGGACCATTTTCCTGCGAAGCATAAAAAATGTGACAGACCGCCTGGATTCGGTCTTATGTTGAACATTTGAAACGGTGTTGTTTACAAGTAGAGACTAGAAAATGTTATATCACACACTGCAATTGAGGAACAATGGGAAGGTAATTCTGCTTTGAAAGTTGATAAACTTGTAACCTCACTTTTGAGAAAATGGCCCTTAATTTACGAATGTTATTCGTATTTACTGATGGAATACAAGTTTGTTATTAAGGCACATGAAAGTTCACATGTTTCTGACCAATGCCTCTCCTGTGAAGTAATGACGTACTCCATACTCCTAGTTTCCTGAAACCAGTCACAAATGTAACGAGTACTTTTGGGTGTCAGGGAAAAATTTATGGAGTAAAAAGTACATGCTTTTGTTTAGGAACGTAGTGAATTAAAAGTAAAAGTTGTCAAAAATATAAAAAGTAAAGTATAGATACCAATTTTTTTTTACTTAATTTATACTTTAAAGTATTTTTACTTAAGTACTTTACACCACTGCACAATACAACCTGCGTATTGCAAATGCACAATGTCCTATACGGATGGCTGTCTGTGCTCTGTACATTGATAAAGGCATTTCAAAATAAGGGATGCTGTTCACACACTGCAACAAAAAAAAAGATAATCGGACTCTATATGGATAAACGCACAACTCAAAGAAAGGAAAAAATTATATAATGAATACATTTCCCACTGTGATGAATATGTAACATGGTTGCTTAAAACAAAATTCTGACACCTCCATGCCCAATAACATCCACGGTGTCTGTCCCTACGCTAGCCTCCCTACGTCCCCACTGCAATCCTGGATCCTCTGTGATACCACTCCTCCATCAAATGTGTCCACAATGTCACCCACCAAGGCACATATCTGTCTCTAATTCTTGTCAATAACACCCCCTACCAGTCTATTGTGCGTCTCAAACGACACCCTATTCCCTATATAGTGCACTACTTTTGACTAGAGCTCAGGTCGCATGCATCCTATGTATGACCAAAAGTACCCATTGGTTAGATCCCAAATCGCTTGATGTCTATCTGTGTTAACGGTGTGACTGTTTGGCTCTGTGCGTAGCACTGTAAGTTTTCCACATATACCCCTGACAATAAACAATACCACGACCCTGAAACACTGCTGGAAAACTAAATGTTATATTTATAGATTGGATAATCAGTCTTCACTTCAGTTGTTAGGGATGAAAAGAAGTCAAACTAGTCCACTGTCTTTTTTTGTGACCAACTTTTTATTTAGTTTAGTCATTTTTATTTTTCAGAGGGGGGGGGGGTTACAGGTACAAAACCAATCAAGTTAATGCATACAAAGATAACCCAAATCGATTCCCCCCCCTGAGTCCCCATCCACTTGCCCGCATCCTCCCTCCCCACCCCTGAGTCCCCATCCACCTGCCCGCATCCTCCCTCCCCACCCAGAAACCATGCCTCCCACCCCTTCTTATCCCACCCAGTTTATCAGTCCTGCTCCCACCCATCCATCCCCTGACTCTCCCCTTAGATTCCCTCCAATATCCCCCCCCCTACCCCACAATGACCAGAGACCCCCCCCCCCCCCTCACCATCCCTTCCACATGGGCCTGAATGCAAAGAAAGTAACACAAGTCTAAATATATAGTTAGTTTGTATGTGTTGGGCTTTAGCTGAGATTGTTATTTACAGAGTCAAGTATATTTGTCCAGGCCTCAACTGTTCCTTGACTAGCACCATTCATTCTCGCTGTCGATAACGCTATAGTCCCTAAAGAGTTTGCGAAAATAACACTGATGCATTCAAAGATGGCCACACCAGTGGATGAATATTAGCACATTCGCTAATATGCCAAAAAATAAAACATAAATTCTTCCTCTCATGAACCATAGGACCAAATGACACCAAATGTTGAATGTGGGCCCAAGGTACATGTCTTAACTTAGTTTGAGAAATGTAAAACATAACACAAATAAAAAGCTAAGGGATTGGTCAAATAAAATAAAATAAAAAATCTGATTTTACAAAACGCACTCCACAGTGGCCTATGAACTTGAAACTTGTCTTCCCTATCACGGACGTTCCTAAGAATTTGGTAATAATATCTCAAAAACAAGCAAACCATTAACAACTCATTCTTTGCATACTGTATGTAAAGCTAATACTCAAAATCACCTTCTCTTCATGAACCATACGTCTGATTCACTCCATATTTTGTATTTAGACTCAAGATTGCACATAAAGGAAGATAGTTCCTACATGATAGAGCGCTTGCTTTGTCATCCAACTGATCTGGTCCTTTCTGTCATCCTGTGAACCCCGTTCATTGCTGCTAGCAGTTACATTTGTCAATGGTATTCATCTCTAAACAAAATGTAAACCCAAACATACATTGCATGTTACATTGTATTTGCATGAAGTGTTCTAATTGTAGGAAATTGCTTCTGTTATCAGTTGAGTAGTTTAATCACAGACACCCTAAGACTTTCTGTAACACCCAGCTGCACCAGGTACATAACACCCTGTCAGACAGATATCTCACTAGACACCTTTTCTGATCACGAGGAGACTGGAGAGAGAAGTATTTTTAAAACCTGACAAATGATCTGGATTTGAACACGTTTGTTTTGTATGGCTGAAGGTTTCATATGTGGCGGCTGAGGATTTCATTATACAATATCACTATTAACCAGACATTAACATTAACATTAACCAGACATTAGCTGCAGAGAATGGCCCCCTATTCCCTATATAGTGCACTACTTTAGACCAGAGAATGGCACCCTATTCCCTATATAGTGCACTACTTTAGACCAGAGAATGGCACCCTATTCCCTATATAGTGCACTACTTTAGACCAGAGAATGGTACCCTCTTCCCTATGTAGTGCACTACTTTTGACCAGGGCCCATATGGGACACAGTCATTTATTGGATGAAAATAATTAATTGCAGACAATTTATTAAAGACTTATTGAGAAAAATTGTGAAATTAAATTAGAGTAGAACTACAATTACATTTTATTCAATAAAGTCAGCAAGAGGTCACCAGGAAGCACAATCCTCGAGACTGATACTACTAGTCATTTAAATAACATAGACACTCTCTGCAGGTGACACGAACCTAACAGGTTTGTAGTAAGGTATCTAACATGGTCATTAATCAGTTTAGATGCAGCCACACAAACAGGTGCACCATCAATAATTAAGCCTTCGCACATTAGCATTTGTGTGGAGGTCAGTTATAGCTTCTTTGTGTTCCATATGGCACCATGTTCCCTTTATAATGCACTATCTTTGACCCGGGCCAATAGGGCTCTGGTCAAATGTAGTGCATTTATATCAGGAATAGGGCGCCATTTGGGAAACACACTAAGTATGCAAGCCAACCAACCCTACTTCATTGAAAAGGTTACACTGTGTCTGTAATGGATGGGGCCCAGAGAGCCAGAGGGAGATAGAGATGGAGAGAGAGAGAGAGAGAGAGAGAGAGAAAGAGAGATGAGAGAGAGAGAAGGGGGGAGAGCGGAGAGAGAGAGAGAGAGAGAGAGAGAAGGGGGGAGAGCGAGAGAGAGAGAGAGCGATGGAGAGAGAGAGAGAGAAAAGGAGTGAGAGAGAGAAGGGGGGAGAGTGAGAGAGAGAGAGAGAAAGAGAGAGAGAGAGAGAGAGAGAGAGAAAAGGAGTGAGAGAGAGAAGGGGGGAGAGAGAGAGAGAGAGAGAGAGAGAGAGAGAGAGATGGAGAGCGAGAGCGAGAGCGAGAGCGAGGCAGAGCAGAGCGGAGAGCAGAGAGCAGAGAGAGAGAGAGAGAGAGAGAGAGAGAGAGAGAGAGAGAGAGAGAGAGAGAGAGCGAGAGCGAGAGCGAGAGAGAGAGAGAGAGAGAGAGAGAGAGAGAGAGAGAGAGGGGGGGAGAGCGAGAGAGAGAGAGAGAGAGAGAAGGGGGAGAGCGAGAGAGAGAGAGAGAGCGATGGAGAGAGAGAGAGAGAAAAGGAGTGAGAGAGAGAAGGGGGGAGAGTGAGAGAGAGAGAGAGAGAGAGAGAGAGAGAGAGAGAGAGAGAGAGAGAGAGAGAGAGAGAGAGAGAGAGAGAGAGAGAAAAGGAGTGAGAGAGAGAAGGGGGGAGAGCGAGAGAGAGAGAGAGAGCGAGAGAGAGAGAGAGAGAGAGAGAGAGAGAGAGAGAGAGAGAGAGAGAGTGGAGAGCGAGAGCGAGAGCGAGAGAGAGAGAGAGAGAGAGAGAGACAACAACAACAACACAAATAGTTATCTATCCAAAATGGAGATGTATGGATAAACCACTTCTCCAATATTTTTGGCCCTATAACAAAGAACAAACCGTAAAAACATATAAATGATCAAATATACATCTTAGAATCAGCTATTAAGGACTACCAGAACTCACTGGATTCTCCAATTACATTGAATGAACTACAGGCCAAAATTCAAACCCTCCAACCCAAAAGGCCTGTGGTGTTGAGGGTATCCTAAATGAAATGATAAAATATACAGACCACAAATTCCAATTGGCTATACTTAAACTCTTCAACATCATCCTCAGCTCTGGCATCTTCCCCAATATTTGTAACCAAGGACTGATCACCCCAATCCACAAAAGTGGACACAAATTTGACCCCAATAACTACCGTGGGATATGCGTCAACAGCAACCTTGGGAAAATCCTCTGCATTATCATTAACAGCAGACTCGTACATATCCTCAGTGAAAACAATGTCCTGAGCAAATGTCAAATTGGCTTTTTACCAAATTACCGTATGACAGACCACATATTCACCCTGCACACCCTAATTGGCAAACAAACAAACCAAAACAAAGGCAAAGTCTTCTCATGCTTTGTTGACTTCAAAAAAGCTTTTGACTCAATTTGGCACGAGGGTCTGCTATACAAATTGATGGTGTTGGGGGAAAAACATGGGACATTATAAAATCCATGTACACAAACAACAAGTGTGCGGTTAAAATTGGCAAAAAACACACATTTCTTTCCACAGGGCCGTGGGGTGAGACAGAGATGCAGCTTAAGCCCCACCCTCCTCAACATATATATCAACGAATTGGCGAGGGCACTAGAACAGTCTGCAGCACCCGGCCTCACCCTACTAGAATCTGAAGTCAAATGTCTACTGTTTGCTGATGATCTGGTGCTTCTGTCCCCAACCAAGGAGGGCCTACAGCAGCACCCAGATTCTGTCAGAACTGGGCCCTGATAGTAAATCTCAGTAAGAAAAAAATAATGGTGTTTCAAAAAAGATCCAGTTGCCAGGACCACAAATACAAATTCCATCTAGACACCGTTGCCCTAGAGCACAAAAAAAACGATACATACCTCGGCCTAAACATCAGCCCCACAAGTAACTTCCACAAAGCTGTGAAGGATCTGAGAGACAAGGCAAGAAGGGCCTTCTATGCCATTAAAAGGAATATAAAATTCGACATACCAATTAGGATCTGGCTAAAAATACTTGAATCAGTTATAGAACCCATTGCCCTTTATGGTTCTGAGGTCTGGGGTCCGCTCACCAACCAAGAATTCACGAAATGGGACAAACACCAAATTGAGACTCTGCATGCACAACGTAAAACACCAAATAATGCATGCAGAGCAAACTAGAATGCTATTTGGCCCTAAACAGAGAGCACACAGTGGCAGACCACCTGACCATGGTAAATACAACCCATATTTACGTTGATTTATTTTCCCTTTTGTACTTTAACTATTTGCACATTGTTACAACACTGTATATAGACATAATATGTCTGTTAGTGTAATGTTGTTATTATCTATTTCACTTTCTTTGGCAAACATATGTTTCCCATGCCAATAAAGCCACTTAAATTGAATTGAGAGAGAGAGAGAGAAGGAGCCTGTCACGGTTTCGGCCGAGGCTGCCTCTCTCCCTTGCTCGGGCAGGCTTCGGCGTTCGTCGTCTCCGGAATACTAGCTGCCACCGTTGTATGTTTCTGTGTTCGTTTGCTTTTGTCTGATTGTTGTACACCTGTTATCGTTTAGTGTAATTAGTGTCCTATAAGTTCTCGTTGTGTTTGTCTAGTGTTGTGTGTGATTGTTTTACTGTCGTGCCGGTAGGCTGGATATTTACTGTTTGCTCGGTTGAGCTATTTTGCTCCTTAGTTTTGGAGTATTGTGTCGCACCTGTTTGTGCGCTTGTGTTTTCGCCTACGTGCAGAGCTTTTGCCTCAGGGCAGTTATTTCGTGTTTTTTTGCTGTGCATCACTAAAGTCTGTTGGACTAACGTACTGCGTCCTGCGCCTGATTCCACCCACACCCACCTACATCTACCTTGACAGAGCCTCTCATTTTTTACATTTTAGTCATTTAGCAGACGCTCTTATCCAGAGCAACTAGGGTTAAGTGCCTTGCTCAAGGGCACAGACAGATTTTTCACCTAGTCGGCTCGGGGATTAGAACCAGCGACCTTTCAGTTACTGGCACAACGCTCTTAACCACTAAGCTACCTGCCGCAAGGAGAGCTCTACTCAGGAGTCGTTCCTGGTGCTGGTGTTGCACATTCATATAGGTTCCTTTTCAATGGGCGATATGAGTTTTCTAGCCGAGGGGCTCTGGTCAAAAGTAGTGCGCTATATAGGGAATAGGGTGCCATTCTCTGGTCTAAAGTAGTGCACTATATAGGGAATAGGGTGCCATTCTCTGGTCTAAAGTAGTGCACTATATAGGGAATAGGGTGCCATTCTCTGGTCTAAAGTAGTGCACTATATAGGGAATAGGGTGCCATTCTCTGGTCTAAAGTAGTGCACTATATAGGAAATAGGGGGCCATTCTCTGGTCTAAAGTAGTGCACTATATAGGGAATAGGGTGCCATTCTCTGGTCTAAAGTAGTGCACTATATAGGGAATAGGGTGCCATTCTCTGGTCTAAAGTAGTGCACTATATAGGGAATAGGGGGCCATTTGGGATGCAGACATATTTTGGTCTGGTTACTGCTCGACTTGCTTGACTCTGCTCTGCAGCAGTTTATTAACAGCCAATTTAATGGGCTCCTTTCAAAGTTCTTGACATTTTCCGTATTGACTGACCTTCATCTCTTAAAGTAATGATGGACTGTCATTTCTCTTTGCTTATTTGAGCTGTTCTTGCCATAATATGGACTTGGTATTTTACCAAATAGGGATATCTTCTGTATACCAACCCTACCTTGTCACAACACAACACAACTGATTGGCTCAAACGCATTAAGAAGGAAAGAAATTCCACAAATTAACTATTAACAAGGCACAACTGTTAATTGAAATGCATTCCAGGAGACTACCTCATGACACTGGTTGAGAGAATGCCAAGAGTGTGCAAAGCTGTCATCAAGGCAAAGGGTGGCTATTTGAAGAATCTCAAATATTAAATATATTTTGATTTGTTTAACACTTTTTTGGTTACTACATGATTCCATTTGTGTTATTTCATAGATTTGATATCTTCACTATTATTCTACAATGTAGGGGGGTCAATGCAATAGTCTGGGTCGCCATTGGATTAATTGTTTATCAGTCTTATTGCTTGGGGGTAGAAGCTGTTAAGGAGCCTTTTGGACATAGACTTGGCACTCCGGTACCACAGGAAGCTTGTCCCCAGTGATGTACTGGGCCGTATGCACTACCCTCTGTAGCTCCTTATGGTCGGATGCCGAGCAGTTGCCATACCAGGCGGTGATGCAACCGGTCAGGATGCTCTCGATCGTGCAGCTGTATAACTTTTTGAGGTTCTAGGGACCCATGTCAAATCATTTCAGTCTCCTGAGGGGGAAAAGGCGTTGTCGTGCACTCTTCACGAGTGTCTTGGTGTGTTTGGACCATGATTGTTGGAGATGTGAACACCAAGGAATTTGAAACTCTCGACCCGCTCCACTACAGCCCCGTCGATGTGAATAGGGGCGTATTCTGCCCTCCTTTTCCTGTAGTCCAGCTCCTTTGTCTTGATCACATTGAGGGAGAGGTTGTTATCCTGGCACCACACGGCCAGGTCTCTGACCTCCTCCCTATAGGCTGTCTCATTGTTGTCGGTGATCAGGCCTACCACTGTTGTGTCATCAGCAATCTTAATGATGGTGTTGGAGTCATGCCTGGCCATGCAGTCATGGGTGAACAGGGAGTGCAGGAGGGGACTAAGCACACACCCCTGAGGGGCCCCAGTGTTGAGGATCAGCGTAGCAGATGTGTTGTTACCTACCCTTACCACCTGGGGGCGGCCCGTCAGGAAGTCCAGGATCCAGTAGCAGAGGGAGGTGTTTAGTCCCAGGGTCCTTAGCTTAGTGATGAGCTTTGAGGGCACTATGGTGTTGAATGCTGAGCTGTAGTCAATGAATAGCATTCTCACGTAGGTGTTCCTCTTGTCCAGGTGGGAAAGGGCAGTGTGGAGTGCAATAGAGATTGCATCATCTGTGGATCTGTTGGGGCGGTATGCAACTTAGAGTGGGTCTAGGGTTTCCGGGATGATGGTGTTGATGTGAGCCATGACCAGCCTTTCAAAGCACTTCATGGCTACCGACGTGAGTGCTACTGGGCGGTAGTCATTTAGGCAGGTTACCTTCGCTTTCTTGGGCACAGGGACTATGGTGGTCTGCTTGAAACATGTATGTATTACAGGGAGAGGTTGAAAATGTCAGTGAAGACACTTGCCAGTTGGTCCACGCATGCTCTGAGTACACGTCCTGGTAATCCGTTTGGCCCCGCGGCCTTGTGAATGTTGACCTGTTTAAAGGTCTGGCCCTCACTACATATTCGTCGCCAAACCCACTGGCTCCAGGTCATCTGTAAATCACTGCTAGGCAAATCCCTGCCTTATCTTAGCTCATTGGTCACCATAGCAACACCCACCCATAGTATGCGCTCCAGCAGGTACAGTGAGGGAAAAAAGTATTTGATCCCCTGCTGATTTTGTACGTTTGCCCACTGACAAAGAAATGATCAGTCTATAATTTTAATGGTAGGTTTATTTGAACAGTGAGAGACAGAATAACAACAAAAAAATTCATGTCAAAAATGTTATAAATTGTTTTGCATTTTAATGAGGGAAATAAGTATTTGATCCCCTCTCAATCAGAAAGATCTCTGGCTCCCAGGTGTCTTTTATACAGGTAACGAGCTGAGATTAGGAGCACACTCTTAAAGGGAGTGCTCCTAATCTCAGTTTGTTACCTGTGTAAAAGACACCTGTCCACAGAAGCAAACAATCAATCAGATTCCAAACTCTCCACCATGGCCAAGACCAAAGAGCTCTCCAAGGATGTCAGGGACAAGATTGTAGATCTACACAAGGCTGGAATGGGCTACAAGACCATCGCCAGGCTGCTTGGTGAGAAGGTGACAACAGTTGGTGCGATTATTCGCAAATGGAAGAAACACAAAATAACTGTCAATCTCCCTCTGCCTCGGGCTCCATGCAAGATCTCACCTCATGGAGTTACATTGATCATGAGAACGGTGAGGAATCAGCCCAGAACTACACGGGAGGATCTTGTCAATGATCTCAAGGCAGCTGGGACCATAGTCACCAACAAAACAATTGGTAACACACGACGGACTGAAATCCTGCAGCGCCCGCAAGGTCCCCCTGCTCAAGAAAGCACATATACATGCCCGTCTGAAGTTTGCCAATGAACATCTGAATGATTCAGAGGAGAACTGGGTGAAAGTGTTGTGGTCAGATGAGACCAAAATGGAGCTCTTTTGGCATCAACTCAACTCACCGTGTTTGGAGGAGGAGGAATGCTGCCTATGACCCCAAGAACACCATCCCCACCGTCAATCATGGAGGTGGAAACATTATGCTTTGGGGGTGTTTTTCTGCTAAGGGGACAGGACAACTTCACCGCATCAAAGGGACGATGGACGGGGCCATGTACTGTCAAATCTTGGGTGAGAACCTCCTTCCCTCAGCCAGGGCATTGAAAATGGGTTGTGGATGGGTATTCCAGCATGACAATGACCCAAAACACACGGCCAAGGCAACAAAGGAGTGGCTCAAGAAGAAGCACATTAATGTCCTGGAGTGGCCTAGCCAGTCTCCAGACCTTAATCCCATAGAAAATCTGTGGAGGGAGCTGAAGGTTCGAGTTGCCAAACGTCAGCCTCGAAACCTTAATGACTTGGAGAAGATCTGCAAAGAGGAGTGGGACAAAATCCCTCCTGAGATGTGTGCAAACCTGGTGGCCAACTACAAGAAATGTCTGACCTCTGTGATTGCCAACAAGGGTCATGTTTTACAGAGGGGTCAAATACTTATTTCCCTCATTAAAATGCAAATCAATTTATATAACATTTTTGACATGCGTTTTTCTGGAATTTTTTCTTGCTGTTATTCTGTCTCTCACTGTTCAAATAAACCTACCATTAAAATTATAGACTGATAATTTCTTTGTCAGTGGGCAAACGTACAAAATCAGCAGGGGATCAAATACATTTTTCCCTCACTGTATATCTCACTGGTCATCCACAAAGCCAACACCTCCTTTGGCCGCCATTCCTTCCAGTTCTCTGCTGCTATTGACTGGAACGAACTGCAAAAATCTCTGAAGCTGGAGACTCTTATCTCCCTCACTAACTTTAAGCATCAGTTGTCAGAGCACCTTACTGATCACTGCACCTGTACACAGCCCATCTGTAATTAGCCCACCCAACTACCTCATCCCCATATTGTTATTTTTTTTGCTAATTTTCACCCCAGTATCTCTAGTTGCACATCATCTTCTGCACATCTATCATTCCAGTGTTAATACTAAATTGTAATTATTTTGCACTATGGCCTATTTATTGCCTTACCTCCATAACTTACTACATTTGCACACACTGTATATAGATTTTCTATTGTGTTATTGACTGTACGTTTTGTTTACTCCATATGTAACTCGGTGTTGTTTTTATTTTTTCACACTGCTTTGCTTTATCTTGGCCAGGTCGCAGTTGTAAATGAGAACTTGTTCTCAACTGGTTTACCTGGTTAAATAAAGGTGAAATAAAATAAAAATGAAAACAAAACATCGGCTACCGAGAACGTGATGACGCAGCCGTCTGGAACAGTTGGTGCTCTCATGCATGCTTCAGTGTTGCTTGCCTCGAAGCGAGCATAAATGGCATTTAACCCTTCTGGTAGGCTCGCGTCACTGGGCAGCTCGCGGCTGGGTTTCCCTTTGTAGCCCATAATAGTTTGCAAGCCCTGCCATATCCTACGAGCGTCAGAGCCGGTGTAATAGGATTCAATCTTAGTCTTGTATTGACGCTTTGCCTGTTTGATGGTTCGTCTGAGAGCATAGCTGGATTTATTATAAGCGTCAGGATTAGTGTCCCGCTCCTTGAAAGCGGCAGCTCTAGCCTTTAGCTCGTTTCGAATGTTGCCTGTAATCCATGGCTTCTGGTTGGGGTATGTACGTACGGTCAGTGGGGACGACGTTGTCGATATACTTATTGATGAAGCCGGTGACTGAGGTGGTGTACTCCTCAATGCCATTGGATGAATCCCGGAACATATTCCAGTCTGTGCTAGCAAAACAGTCCTGTAGCATAGCATCCTGCCGATGCACGGAAATCCCAGCCAACTGTATATTATCCGTGTCGTCGTTCAGCCACGACTCGGTGAAACATAAGATATTACAGTTAATGTCCTGTTGGTAGGATAGTCTTGAACGGAGCTCATCCAGTTTATTCTCCAATGATTGCACGTTGGCCAATAGAACGGATGGTAGAGGTGGGTTACCGACAAATTCGCAGACAAATTCTCACAAGGCACCCCCTGTCATTTCTTCATGCGAATGACGGGGATTTGGGCCTGGTCCGGGAGAAACAGTATATCCTTCACGTCAGACTCATTAAATAAAAAATCTTTATCCAGTTCCAGGTGAGTAATCGCTGTTCTGATGTCCAGCTCTTTACGGTCATAAGAGACAGTAGCAGCAACATTATAAACTATGCGAAAAAACACAGAAATCAGCACGGTTGGTTAGGAGCCCGTAAAACGGCAGCCATCTCCTCCGGCGCCATTATTAATCATGAATCACATTGGAAATTTTACATTTACATTTTAGCAGACGCTCTTATCCAGAGCGACTTACATGAGCAATTAGGGTTAAGTGCCTTGCTCAAGGGCACATCGGCAGATTTTTCACCTAGTCGGCTCGGGGATTAGAACCAGCGACCTTTCGGTTACTGGCACAACGCTCTTAACCACTAAGCTACCTGCCGCCCCGAAATGAGAGTAATATACTGGAATACTGTAATGAGCTTGGGACTCCGTACCTGTACCATTTACATAATAAATCACATCAACATACCACAGGAGAACGATCTGTACCCTGACCACGTCTCTCTTCAGCAGGATATATCATCAGCGAACACTGAGAACGATCAGGAGGACTGACCACATGTCTCCCTTCAGCAGGATATATCATCAGGGAACACTGAGAACGATCAGGAGGACTGACCACATGTCTCCCTTCAGCAGGATATATCATCAGCGAACACTGAGAACGATCAGGAGGACTGACCACGTCTCTCTTCAGCAGGATATATCATCAGCGAACACTGAGAACGATCAGGAGGACTGACCACATGTCTCCCTTCAGCAGGATATATCATCAGGGAACACTGAGAACGATCAGGAGGACTGACCACATGTCTCCCTTTCAGCAGGATATATCATCAGGGAACACTGAGAACGATCAGGAGGACTGACCACATGTCTCCCTTCAGCAGGATATATCATCAGGGAACACTGAGAACGATCAGGAGGACTGACCACATGTCTCCCTTTCAGCAGGATATATCATCAGGGAACACTGAGAACGATCAGGAGGACTGACCACATGTCTCCCTTCAGCAGGATATATCATCAGGGAACACTGAGAACGATCAGGAGGACTGACCACATGTCTCCCTTCAGCAGGATATATCATCAGGGAACACTGAGAACGATCAGGAGGACTGACCACATGTCTCCCTTCAGCAGGATATATCATCAGCGAACACTGAGAACGATCAGGAGGACTGACCACGTCTCTCTTCAGCAGGATATATCATCAGCGAACACTGAGAACGATCAGGAGGACTGACCACATGTCTCCCTTCAGCAGGATATATCATCAGGGAACACTGAGAACGATCAGGAGGACTGACCACATGTCTCCCTTCAGCAGGATATATCATCAGGGAACACTGAGAACGATCAGGAGGACTGACCACATGTCTCCCTTTCAGCAGGATATATCATCAGGGAACACTGAGAACGATCAGGAGGACTGACCACATGTCTCCCTTTCAGCAGGATATATCATCAGGGAACACTGAGAACGATCAGGAGGACTGACCACATGTCTCCCTTCAGCAGGATATATCATCAGGGAACACTGAGAACGATCAGGAGGACTGACCACATGTCTCCCTTTCAGCAGGATATATCATCAGGGAACACTGAGAACGATCAGGAGGACTGACCACATGTCTCCCTTCAGCAGGATATATCATCAGGGAACACAGAACGATCAGGAGGACTGACTATATGTCTCCCTTTCAGCAGGATATACATGTATCACATTAGCATTGCGTCAATTATCAGGGTACACAATGTCAGGAAAAGTGTATTGGTGCAGTTTAGAGAGAAACAGGAAATCAGCCCTGACGTGATTGGATTGGATTGCCATGATGTTGAACACAAAGACTAGAGTTGATAGTAAAGACAGACCACAATCATTTAAAAAATATACATCCCATTTATTTGTACTGACACCATGAGACTCCACAGAGTCGTCAAGTCTTTGTCTAAAGATGTGTTGGGCACTACAGGTGAGTCCAGGTGGTCAGGTATACCTGTCTGTCACCCTACCTCACCTCACCTCAGATACATCCACCAGTCCACCAGATTACCAAGCACTGCTCTTCGACATCTGAAAAACAGAAACTTTGACCTAGCCGAAACACACACCACTCACTTTTTGTTTTTGTTTCTGAAGGTAACACAAAGTACAAAAAGCAAGTCTGGAAATACTATAAAAATGTGTTTTTTCTTATTCTCTCATTGTTCACTCTCCATTCTCTCTCTGAAGAAAACACTGATCTCTACTGAGCTGCTGCGATGCTTGTTAGGCAGCCAAGGAGTACATGGATGCAGATAACTAATGAGAAGAGAGACGGAGGCCACGCTGAATCAGGCTGATCCCAGTATTACAGCCTTACAGACAGCCAGACAGACAGCTAGACAACCTTACAGACAGCCAGACAGACAGCTAGACAACCTTACAGACAGCCAGACAGACAGCCAGACAACCTTAAAAACAGCCAGACAGACAGCTAGACAACCTTACAGACAGCCAGACAGACAGCCAGACAGCCAGCCAGACAGACACTCATACAGCCAGACAGCCAGACAGCCAGCCAGACAGCCAGCCAGACAGACAGCCAGCCAGCCAGACACATAGACAGCCAGCCAGCCAGACAGCCAGACAGCCAGCCAGCCAGCCAGACAGACACTCATACAGCCAGACAGCCAGACAGCCAGACAACCAGACAGCCAGACAGCCAGACAGCCAGACAGACAGCCAGCCAGACAGCCAGCCAGCCAGACACATAGACAGCCAGCCAGCCAGACAGACAGACATACACTCATACAGCCAGCCAGCCAGACAGCCAGCCAGCCAGACAGCCAGCCAGACACATAGACAGCCAGCCAGCCAGACACATAGACAGCCAGACAGCCAGTTAGCCAGTTAGCAGGTCAGCCAGCCTGTTAGCCAGTCAGCCAGTTAGCCAGTCAGCCAGTCAGCCAGCCTGTTAGCCAGTCAGCCAGTTAGCCAGTCAGCCAGTTAGCCAGTCAGCCAGTTAGCCAGTCATCCAGTTAGCCAGTTAGCCAGTCAGCCAGCCTGTTAGCCAGTCAGCCAGTTAGCCAGTCAGCCAGCCAGAACACCTCAACAGCAGCAGCTTTCAGGGAATTGTTCCCACTGTGTAGAGCCTCTGAGCTGTTGGGCCACCATCTGGAAGCAGTTAGATGCCAGTCGCCAGGCAATGACAAGAAAACAACAGGCCATAAATTTAAAGAAATTGTGTCCCAAATGGCACCCTATTCCCTACATAGCGCACTACTTTTGACCGGGCCCATAAGGCCCTATATAGGGAATAGGGTGCCATTTGGGGCGCAGTCTAAATGATTAAACAAGAGTCTTTCCACAACAATGCACAGTTACAGTACAACACTACAAGTGATGCTTGAAAAGAACTACCATAACAAAACATACTAAATAAAGTTTAGTTCAACTCCCAGAAAATAAAAAAGCTAGAAGAATGTTCTTTTTTAACCATCCGTCATCTGTAAACCATCTGTTGGTTTGTTGGTGTCAGGAGCAGATCGATCCCCTTGGTAGGCCCTGGGCCTGGTTGGCTGATGGGTATGGTTTGTCAGGAGTGGATCCCCTTGGCAGGCCCTGGGCCTGGTTGGCTGATGGGTATGGTTTGTCAGGAGTGGATCCCCTTGGCAGGCCCTGGGCCTGGTTGGCTGATGGGTATGGTTTGTCAGGAGTGGATCCCCTTGGCAGGCCCTGGGCCTGGTTGGCTGATGGGTAAGGCCAGAGCAAGCAGACAGTCTGAGGAAGGGAGGGATGGAAGGAACGAGGGAGGAGAAAAAGGAGGAGAGGTCCAGTCCCTCCAGGTAAAGGAGATTGGAGGGATGGAGGAGGAGGCCTCACCAGGAAGCTGAAGGCACCAGAGGAACAGAGAGGAGCAGAGCAGTAGTCCATGTCAGACCCCAAGGTAGCAGGCTGTGAACCGAACACTGGCCACTCTTCACCCGGACACCTAGGGATGGAAGGATGGAGGGGATGGAGGGGTGGAGGGGATGGAGGGGTGGAGAGAGAAAGGGGGAATGGAGGGGATGGAGGGAGACAGGGGAATGGAAGGATGGATGGGGAGACAGGGGAATGGAAGGATGAATGGGGAGACAGGGGAAAGGAAGGATGAATGGGGAGACAAGGGAATGGAAGGATGAATGGGGAGACAGGGGAATGGAAGGATGCATGGGGAGACAGGGGAATGGAAGGATGAATGGGGAGACGAGGGAATGGAAGGATGGATGGGGAGACAGGGAAATTGAAGGATGAATGGGGAGACAGGGGAATGGAAGGATGGATGGGGAGACAGGGGAATGGAAGGATGGATGGGGAGATAGGGGAATGGAAGGATGAATGGGGAGACAGGGGAATGGAAGGATGGATGTGGAGACAGGGGAATGGAAGGATGGATGGGGAGATAGGGGAATGGAAGGATGGATGGGGAGACAGGGGAATGGAAGGATGGATGGGGAGATAGGGGAATGGAAGGATGAATGGGGAGACAGGGGAATGGAAGGATGGATGGGGAGACAGGGGAATGGAAGGATGAATGGGGAGACAAGGGGAATGGAAGGATGGATGGGGAGACAGGGAAATGGAAGGATGAATGGGGAGACAAGGGGAATGGAAGGATGGATGGGGAGACAGGGGAATGGAAGGATGGATGGGGAGATAGGGGAATGGAAGGATGAATGGAGAGACAGGGGAATGGAAGGATGAATGGGGAGACAAGGGGAATGGAAGGATGGATGGGGAGACAGGGGAATGGAAGGATGGATGGGGAGACAGGGAAATGGAGGAGACAAAGAGAACAACAACTTTAGTGACTAGAGAGCAGAGAGTAGAGGACTAAAGGCAGAGAGTAGAGGACTAAAGGCAGAGAGTAGAGGACTAAAGGCAGAGAGTAGAGGACTAAAGGCAGAGAGTAGAGGACTAAAGGCAGAGAGTAGAGGACTAAAGGCAGAGAGTAGAGGACTAAAGGCAGAGAGTAGAGGATAGAGGACTAAAGGCAGAGAGTAGAGCGATATTCAGTTTTGCATTCTGGGTTAGACAACAAGCTCCTTAAAACATCAGCATGTAAAGGGAAAATAACAAGTTAAGGCTTGTGCAATAAGAAAGACAAAACAGTTCCAATCAACAGGACCGGTTTCTTCTCAGACACAAACTAAGCACACACAGCAGTCTGACATGAATTCTTAGCAGCTTTGAAACTGCAGAAATGAATATTTCCTCTGGCAGAGAATGAGAAAACGACACATTTAGACGTCTGATCGGAACAACTTTATACTAGTGTTAGTAGAAAATTGTCAACTTTACATTTCTCTTGTTTGATAGTTAAATGGCTGTGCAGTGGCGTAGGTGGGTGTGTGTGTGTTCAGTGGTGTGTGTGTGTGAGAGTGAGTGTGTGTATGTGTGTGTGTGTGTGTGTGTGTGTGCAGTGGTGTGTGTGTGTGTGTATGTGTGTGTGTGTGTGTGTGTGTGTGTGTGCAGTGGTGTGTGTGTAGAGGTGGTTAATTAAAACAGTATTAGCCAAGGGAAACTTGGCTGAGGCAACAGCTGTGGTGACTCAATTAAGCACTTTAAAGGCCCAGTGCAGTCAACAACGTGGTGTTCCTGTGTTTTATATATTTCCACACTATGAGGTTGGAATAATTCTGTGAAATTGTGAAAATGGTGATAATGCCCTTTTAGTGTAAGAGCTGTTTGAAAAGATTGAAATGTCTTCCTGTTTTGGTGGAATGGAATTTTGGCCTGCCTAGCGACATCCCCAAGTGGTAAATTAGTTAATAAACAAATAAGAAAGAGAGTTCCAAACCTCTCTGCCAATAACAGCTAGTTTTCAGTTTTCCCCTCCCCACTCAGACCACTCCCAGACAGTCCTAGCTAAATTCTTGCTTGAGAAATTGCTCTTTGCTAAGAAACAATAGTTGTTTCCGTTTGACAATGTTTTAAATAAATAAAAAAATCACAGTAAGGTACGTAATTGTTACATAGAAATTTGATATTGTACTAAAAACGGCTGCATTGGACTTTTAACAGAATATCGGTAGAAAGAAAAACAGCGCAGGTGGAGAGAGAGGTGGATTCTGTTGCTCTAGATAAGACCATTAACTCCTAGCCTGCTATTTAATAGAAATACCACAATGTGTGTTTATTGAGTGTGGCCCCCAGTGTCTTGTCTTACCAGAAGAGGTGAGTACTCTGACCTGAGAGCTGGCTGCTCCCTCTCCCCCTTCACTCACTGCCCGCACCTCAATGACGTAGGTGCCCCCCTCTGGGAGAGAGAGGACGGCCGAGGTGGTGATGGTCCTCACCACCTGATGGTGGACACGCCCCTCCTGACTCAACAACACCTGTAGTTGGACCCAGAACCAATCAATCAATCATCAGTCAATCAATCAATCAATCAATCAATCAATTCATCAATCAATCAATCAATCAACCTGTAGGACCCACAAACAACATTCGCCCACAGTTGAGCCTGCTGATGTAATACATGTAGAGAAATAGTGCTGGTCTTCTTTTTCCTTCAGGTTTGACTGCTCCTGGGTTATAACACCTTCAGGTTTATTTTATTTTTTTATTTTTTTTATTTCACCTTTATTTAACCAGGTAAACCAGTTGAGAACAAGTTCTCATTTACAACTGCGACCTGGCCAAGATAAAGCATAGCAGTGCGATAAAAACAACAACACAGAGTTACATATGGGGTAAAACAAAACAAAAATCAAAAAAATACAACAGAAATACAATTAATATACAGTGTGCAAATTTAGCAAGTTATGGAGGTAAGGCAATAAAATAGGCTATAGTGCAAAATAATTACAATTTAGTATTAACACTGGAATGATGTGCAAGAGATGATGTGCAAATAGAGATACTGGGGTACAGATGAGCAAAATAAATAACAATATAGGGATGAGGTAGTTGGGCGGGCTAATTTCAGATGGGCTGTGTACAGGTGCAGTGATCGGTATGCTGCTCTGACAACTGATGCCTAAAGTTAGTGAGGGAGATAAGCGTCTCCAGCTTCAGAGATTTTTGCAGTTTGTTCCAGTCATTGGCAGCAGAGAACTGGAAGGAATTGCGGCCAAAGGAGGTGTTGGCTTTGGGGATGACCAGTGAGATATACCCGCTGGAGCGCAGACTACGGGTGGGTGTTGCTATGGTGACCAATGAGCTAAGATAAGGCGGGGATTTGCCTAGCAGTGATTTATAGATGGCCTGGAGCCAGTGGGTTTGGCGACGAATATGTAGTGAGGACCAGCCAACAAGAGCGTACAGGTCACAGTGGTGGGTATTATATGGGGCTTTGGAGACAAAACGGATGGCACTGTGATAGACAACATCCAATTTGCTGAGTAGAGTGTTGGAGGCTATTTTGTAAATGACATCGCCGAAGTCAAGGATCGGTAGGATAGTCAGTTTTACAAGGGCATGTTTGGCAGCATGAGTGAAGGAGGCTTTGTTGCGAAATAGGAAACCGATTCTAGATTTAACTTTGGATTGGAGATTCTTAATGTGAGTCTGGAAGGAGAGTTTACAGTCTAACCAGACACCTAGATATTTGTAGTTGTCCACGTACTCTAGGTCAGACCCGTCTAGAGTAGTGATTCTAGTCGGGTGGGCGGGTGCAAGCAGCGTTCGGTTGAAGAGCATGCATTTTGTTTTACTAGTGTTTAAGAGCAGTTGGAGGCTACTGAAGGAGTGTTGTATGGAATTGAAGCTCGTTTGGAGGTTTGTTAACACAGTGTCCAATGAAGGGCCAGATGTATACAAAATGGTGTCGTCTGCGTAGAGGTGGATCTGAGAGTCACCAGCAGCAAGAGCGACGTCATTGATATACACAGAGAAAAGAGTTGGCCCAAGAATTGAACCCTGTGGCACCCCCATAGAGACTGCCATAGGTCCAGACAACAGGCCCTCCGATTTGACACATTGAACTCTATCTGAGAAGTAGTTGGTGAACCAGGCGAGGCAGTCATTAGAGAAACCAAGGCTATTTAGTCTGCCAATAAGAATGCGGTGGTTGACAGAGTCGAAAGCCTTGGCCAGGTCAATGAAAACGGCTGCACAGTACTGTCTATTATCGATCGCGGTTATAATATCATTTAGGACCTTGAGCGTGGCTGAAGTGCACCCATGACCAGCTCGAAACCGGATTGCATAGCAGAGAAGGTACGGTGGGATTCGAAATGGTTGGTGATCTGTTTGTTGACTTGGCTTTCAAAAACTTTTGAAAGGCAGGGCAGGATGGATATGGGTCTGTAACAGTTTGGATCTAGAGTGTCACCCCCTTTGAAGAGGGGGATGACCGCGGCAGCTTTCAATCTCTGGGGATCTCAGACGTTACGAAAGAGAGGTTGAACAGGCTAGTAATAGGGGTTGCGACAATTTCGGCGGCTAGTTTTAGAAAGAAAGGGTCCAGATTGTCTAGTCCAGATGATTTGTAGGGGTCCAGATTTTGCAGCTCTTTTAGAACATCAGCTGTCTGGATTTGTGTGAAGGAGAAGCGGGGGGGGCATGGGCAAGTTGCAGCGGAGGGTGCAGAGCTGGTGGCCGGGGTAGTGGTAGCCAGGTGGAAAGCATGGCCAGCCGTAGCAAAATGCTTGTTGAAATTCTCGATTATTGTAGATTTATCGGTGGTGATAGTGTTTCCTAGCCTCAGTGCAGTGGGCAGCTGGGAGGAAGTGCTCTTATTTTCCATGGACTTTACAGTGTCCCAAAACTTTTGGAGTTAGTGCTACAGGATGCAAATTTCTGTTTGAAAAAGTTAGCCTTTGCTTTCCTAACTGCTTGTGTATATTGGTTCCTAACTTCCCTGAAAAGTTGCATATCACGGGGGCTATTTGATGCTAATGCAGTACGCCACAGGATGTTTTTGTGCTGGTCAAGGGCAGTCAAGTCTGAGGAGAACCAGGGGCTATATCTGTTCTTAGTTCTGTATTTTTTGAATGGGGCATGTCTATTTAAGATTGAGAGGAAATTACTTTTAAAGAACAACCAGGCATCCTCTACTGACGGAATGAGATCTATATCCATCCAGGATACCTGGGCCAGGTCAATTAGGAAGGCCTGCTCGCTGAAGTGTTTTTGGGAGCGTTTGACAGTGATGAGGGGTGGTCGTTTGACCGCGGACCCGTTACGGACGCAGGCAATAAGGCAGTGATCGCTGAGATCCTGGTTGAAGACAGCGGAGGTGTATTTAGAGGGTAAGTTAGTCAGGATGATATCTATGAGGGTACCCATGTTTACGGATTTAGGGTTGTACCTGGTAGGTTCGTTGATAATTTGCGTGAGGTTGAGGGCATCTAGCTTGGATTGTAGGATGGCTGGGGTATTAAGCATATCCCAATTTAGGTCACCAAGCAGTACGAACTCTGAGGATAGATGGGGGGCAATCAGTTCACATATGGTGTCCAGGGCACAGCTGGGGGCTGAGGGGGTCTGTAGCAAGCGGCAACAGTGAGAGATTTATTTCTGGAAAGGTGGATTTTTAGAACTAAAAGCTCAAACTGTTTGGGCACAGACCTGGATAGTATGATGGAGCTCTGCAGGCTATCTCTACAGTAGATTGCAACTCCACCCCCTTTGGCAGTTCTATCTAGACGGAAAATGTTATAGTTGGGGATGGAAATTTCAGAATTTTTGGTGGCCTTCCTAAGCCAGGATTCAGACACTGCTAGAACATCAGGGTTGGCGGAGTGTGCTAACGCAGTGAATAACTCAAACTTAGGAAGGAGGCTTCTGATATTTATGTGCAGAAAACCAAGACTTTACGGTTACAGAAGTCAATAAATGATAGCTCCTGGGGAGTAGGAGTGATACTGGGGGCTGCAGGGCCTGGGTTAGCCTCTACATCACCAGAGGAACAGAGGAGGAGTAGAATAAGGATACGACTAAAGGCTTTAAGAACTGGTCTTCTAGTGCGTTGGGTACATAGAATAAAGGGGGCAGTTCTCCGGGCGTTGTAGAAAAGATTCAGGGCATTATGTACAGAAAAGGATATGGAAGGATATGAGTACAGTTCAGGTAATCCCTAAGTGTTGGGTAACAATGAAAGAGATAGCATCATTGGAGGCATCGATTGAGCCGGTCTTGGCGTGTATGGGGGGAACAAAGGAACTATATGAGACAGTTTGAGAGGGACTAGGGGTTCTACATTGAAATTGTATAATAAGAACTAACCCAAACAGCAATAGGCAAGGCATAATTGACATAGGAGAGAGGCATAAAGCAGTCACGTGTTATTAGAGAGAGCTAAGACACAACTGGAAATAGCGATAACGTTTGGGCTAAGACTAAACAGAAAAAACAGGACAGAGTACCGTGTAAAGGAACAGTCCAGCAGGCATCAGCTGTGCAGCTGAGTGATCATAAGGTCCAGTGAACAGCAATATGTGAGTCCGAGAGCAGTTCAAATTGGTGCTTCAGCACAGCTAGCAGGGAGCTAGCAGGCTAGCTCAAGGCTAACTGGTGCTTGCTATATGGCAATGGTATCAGCCAGCAACAGGTTGCAGCTAGCTAGCTGGTTGTGATGATCCGGCGCTAGGGTCCAGTGATTCCGGCAGAAAGTCCAATAAGCTATGGGTCGATAGCACGCTGGGTCGATAGCACGCTGTGCAGACTGGCCGACGAATTGTCCAGGCTAGCTAGAGCTGGCTGGTGGATAGTGTAGGCCACGGACAAAGATGAAGACGCTAACAGTGACTAATAACACGTAGCCATTTAGTTGCAGCTAGCTAGCTGGTTGTGATGATCCGGCGCTAGGGTCCAGTGATTCCGGCAGAAAGTCCAATAAGCTATGGGTCGATAGCACGCTGGGTCGATAGCACGCTGTGCAGACTGGCCGACGTATTGTCCAGGCTAGCTAGAGCTGGCTGGTGGATAGTGTAGGCCACGGACAGTGGTGGAGACGCTAACGGTAACTAATAGCAGGTAGCCAATTCAGATTGCGGCTACACACGTTTCAGCTTACGGTTCTTGATGAAAGTTATAAAGAAATAATAGAATCCTTTCCACGTTGGGTGAGGCGGGTTGCAGGAGAGTATATTTAGTTAAAGAGTGAAAGTAAAAAATTTAGAAATCTAGACAGGTTTGACTGCTCCTGGGTTATAACACCTTCAGGTTTGACTGCTCCTGGGTTATAACTGAATGTAAACCAGCAGATACTGTTTGTACAGACAGTGTCTTATTCCCGTAGCCACATATACAATGTTTCAGTTGCAACAGCCTTCCTCAGGTCAAGATGGCACAGTAGACATTGTTGCATACCTGTAGGCTATGTTTATTCAGACGGGTCACTGCCAGACGCTAATAAGACCTAAACAGATGCTGGCCCTGTGGTTACTGGCTCCAGCTGTCTTCCATAGATGATGTAGCCTATAGGCAGTTTGTATCTGCCGTTTAGTCTGTTAGCATTTATTCTACCTTTATTTTAAGGTGACTGAGAAAACGTTCTCATTTACACCAGCTGACCTGGGAAAGGGTAGCAGAGAAGATGACTTAGCTGGGGGTGATTAAGAGGCTATATACAGTATGATAGTATGGGTGCCAGGATGGGAATCAAGCCAGGACACCGGTTCCAAGATGAATGAGTATTAGCTGAGATTAATGAGCATTAGCTGAGATTGAATGAGTATTAGCTGAGATGAATGAGCATTAGCTGAGATTGAATGAGTATTAGCTGAGATGAATGAGTATAAACTGAGATTAATGAGTATTAGCTGAGATGAATGAGCATTAGCTGAGATTAATGAGCATAAACTGAGATTAATGAGCATTAGCTGATATTAATGAGTATTAGCTGAAATGAATGAGATGAATGAGTATTAGATAAGATGCATGAGCATTAGCTGAGATGAATGTGTATTGGCTGATATTAATGAGTATTAGATGAGATGAATGAGCATTAGCTGAGATATGAATATGTATGCACTCACTAACTGTAAGTCGCTCTGGATAAGAGCGTCTGCTAAATGACAAAAAAAATGTAAAATGTAAATGAATGAGCATTAGCTGAGATGAATGGGTATTAGCTGAGATGAATGAGTATTAGCTGAGATGAATGAGTATTAGCTGAGATGAATGAGTATTAGCTGAGATGAATGAGTATTAGCTGAGATGAATGAGTATTAGCTGAGATTAATGAGATTAATGAGCATTAGCTGAGATGAATGTGTATTAGCTGAGATTAATGAGTATTAGCTGAGATGAATGAGTATTAGCTGAGATTAATGAGTATTAGCTGAGATGAATGAGTATTAGCTGAGATGAATGAGTATTAGCTGAGATTAATGAGATTAATGAGCATTAGCTGAGATGAATGAGTATTAGCTGAGATGAATGAGTATTAGCTGAGATGAATGAGTATTAGCTGAGATGAATGAGTATTAGCTGAGATGAATGAGTATTAGCTGAGATGAATGAGTATTAGCTGAGATTAATGAGTATTAGCTGAGATTAATGAGTATTAGCTGAGATGAATGAGTATTAGCTGAGATGAATGAGTATTAGCTGAGATTAATGAGATTAATGAGCATTAGCTGAGATGAATGAGTATTAGCTGAGATTAATGAGTATTAGCTGAGATGAATGAGTATTAGCTGAGATTAATGAGTATTAGCTGAGATGAATGAGTATTAGCTGAGATGAATGAGTATTAGCTGAGATTAATGAGATTAATGAGCATTAGCTGAGATGAATGAGTATTAGCTGAGATGAATGAGTATTAGCTGAGATGAATGAGTATTAGCTGAGATGAATGAGTATTAGCTGAGATTAATGAGTATTAGCTGAGATGAATGAGTATTATCTGAGATGAATTAGTATTAGCTGAGATTAATGAGTATTAGCTGAGATGAATGAGTATTAGCTGAGATGAATGAGTATTAGCTGAGATGAATGAGTATTAGCTGAGATGAATGAGTATTAGCTGAGATGAATGAGTATTAGCTGAGATTAATGAGTATTAGCTGAGATGAATGAGTATTATCTGAGATGAATGAGTATTAGCTGAGATTAATGAGATTAATGAGCATTAGCTGAGATGAATGAGTATTAGCTGAGATTAATGAGATTAATGAGTATTAGCTGAGATTAATGAGATTAATGAGCATTAGCTGAGATGAATGAGTATTAGCTGAGATGAATTAGTATTAGCTGAGATTAATGAGCATTAGTTGAGATTAATGAGTATTAGCTGAGATTAATGAGCATTAGCTGAGATTAATGAGTATTAGCTGAGATTAATGAGCATTAGCTGAGATGAATGAGTATTAGCTGAGATTAATGAGCATTAGCTGAGATTAATGAGAATTAGCTGAGATTAATGAGATTAATGAGCATTAGCTGAGATGAATTAGCATTAGCTGAGATTAATGAGTATTAGCTGAGATGAATGAGTATTAGCTGAGATTAATGAGTATTAGCTGAGATGAATGAGTATTAGCTGAGATGAATGAGTATTAGCTGAAATGAATGGGTATTAGCTGAAATGAATGCATATTAGCTGAAATGAATGAGTATTAGCTGAAATGAATGAGTATTAGCTGAAATGAATGAGTATTAGCTGAAATGGCGGTTCTACTTTTCTTATTTTTTTTCAACCATTATTTATCCAGGAAGTCCTCTTCTGGGCCTGGCCAGTACAGTAAGGAGGCCTGGCCAGTACAGTAAGGAGACCTGGCCAGTACAGTAAGTAGGCCTGGCCAGTACAGTAAGTAGACCTGGCCAGTACAGTAAGTAGACCTGGCCAGTACAGTAAGTAGACCTGGCCAGTACAGTAAGTAGACCTGGCCAGTACAGTAAGTAGACCTGGCCAGTACAGTAAGTAGACCTGGCCAGTACAGGAAGGTGACCTGGCCAGTACAGGAAGGGGGGCATACCTTGTATCCTATGACATCTGACTCGTTGTCTTTAGACTTAACCGGGTCCCAGTTTAATGATATGTTCGTCCCTTCCTGAATCCACACAAGGTTGTCTGGAGGCTGGACTGGAGCTGAGGAGAAAGCACAGGGATCAATCTTAAGTAAACCCTTTCATCCATACATTTTATTGTCATCCATAGAAGAGTGTATTTCAATAAATAAGGTCAATTATAGTACTATTTCTTGCATGCAGAATAGCAAGCTGTCCATCTTAATACTACTTGTCTTTCAAGAGACATGTACTGTATATTATAAAACTGGTTGTTTGGATCCTGGATGCTGATTGGACGAGCAGCGGTCCAAGCCGCGCTGTATTGGCCGTCGCAGACACACCTCTGCCTGGCAACAGCTCCACCTGAAAACGATCACTGCGCCTCCATAATAATATAATGTTCATGTTGCTGTCTGAATCATCTCTTGTATTTATCTCAACTCATTATTTCCCCTTTGCTTCCAGCCTAGCATTTGGTTTGGTACAGCGGGGGTTAATATAAGCCTCGCTGTCTGCCTGTCTGACCTCGGAAACAATGTTTCACTTTTGAATTTCGATCTCTGTAATAGTGATGGGAAGTTCGGCTCTTTTTACTGACTCTGATCTTTTTTGAGTCGTACAGTCAAAAGAACAAATGGTTGACTTCCGGTGGCCTTTTGGCAGAGATGCACGTGTAGTTCTGAGTACCGTCTCAAAAGTCCAAAATCCTTAATAAATTCCTGACAACTTGCCTCTGAACCTTCAAAATGCTTAATAACATGGACCTACGCGACGGAGGACACTCAATTAAGGCACAGAGAAGCGTCCCAAAGAAAGACACCGAGCCAACTATGACCAGCGAGGATACAGCCAACACTGCCATATTGAAGGCTCTGAATCAACAACAAACTTCGATGCAGGCAATGGTGAAACAAGCAGTTAAGGAATCCCTGGAGGAACTGCTTTCGGGATAAATTAAATCACTTAAGGATATGGAGGAAGAAGGTTTTCTTCAGGAGAATCTACCAAAATGGATACCGTTGCTACAAGGGAGGAAGATTGAAATTCAACGGGGCACACTGAATCTACAGTGGCAATAGTAACCGTAGCCGTCCCCGCACCCTCATATTCTGCCTGTTAAGATATGAGGACCGAGTAGATCTTCTGAACCAGAGCCCTCGAGAACCCACCGAGACATGGGAGATCCAATTTGGGCATTCTACCCAGACTACAGCAACGAAATCACACTGAAGAGGAAATCCTTCGTCCACGTCAAACGACAGATGACAGCAAGAGGACTTCGCCCGTTCCTGATATACCCAGCCATCCTGAAGATCAGGAAAAACGGAACACTCCAAGAATTCCATAATGTGGGAGAAGCAGAGGCATGCCTTGCAGCTGAGGACAACTACAAGAGAAGGAGCCCAGTCATCGCCCCCCATTCCTCCAGATTCTCCCCACTGCAGACGGTAGAAACAGACAACTACGGCCTCCCTCCTTCCTTGGATACCCCATCGTATGTATGCCCATCTTAACCAGTAAGATGGACACAACTAATGCTAAGCTAACTAGCTAACGTCACCCATGTTTATTTGTTATTCAGCGACATAACTTAGTTCATTTGGTATGAGGGGCCTGGTGGATTTGTTAACTTGGCTGTTGGCATTCTGGTTATATTGCTAAGATGCAGCTGGCTGGCATGTGGCTGGCTAGGTTAGCTGGCTGGAGAATCATTTGGTTCAGGCTGTACATGTTAGCTGGCTAAAATAGCCGTCAGTAAAGCAGTCCTGGGGTAGGGTAAACTTTATGGGGATTAACATACAGAGCGCTCAGCTTGGTATGAACGTGTTCTGTGAATTGTAATTTTGCTACGTATTCATGTCATGTTGGATAAAGACAGGTGTCTGACATAATGGGACTGGACTTGGACGTGCGTCGCTGTTTGGGAGCCTCCTGATGTTAGCAAATTAGAGTTCCTACCTTCCAAAGAGAGCAGTGGAAGCTATAGACTTCCTCTCTTGCGAGTGTTTATTGGTTTTGTTTGTAATATTGTTCAAACCCAGCTGCCAGAGTCTGTTCACAAATATGTATAATGGTGCACAAATATTTGTTCCTGAAGTAGGTGTTTTTTATTTAATTTCTTGTTTATTTTTGTCATACACTTATCCATACATTCTATATGACAAAGATTTTAAATTAACCGTGAGCTCATCGTAATGTCGTTAAATCCCCATGGTTTGAATTCCGCTATCAAGCGTACCAAATGCTTAGAGCACATCAGACGCAAAAAGGTTGGTATCGCCCTAATACAGGAAACCCACCTGGTTCCGCCCTAATACAGGAAACCCACCTGGTTCCGCCCTAATACAGGAAACCCACCTGGTTCTGCCCTAATACAGGAAACCCACCTGGTTCCGCCCTAATACAGGAAACCCACCTGGTTCCGCCCTAATACAAGAAACCCACCTGGTTCTGCCCTAATACAAGAAACCCACCTGGTTCTGCCCTAATACAGGAAACCCACCTGGTTCCGCCCTAATACAGGAAACCCACCTGGTTCCGCCCTAATACAGGAAACCCACCTGGTTCCGCCCTAATACAAGAAACCCACCTGGTTCTGCCCTAATACAAGAAACCCACCTGGTTCTGCCCTAATACAAGAAACCCACCTGGTTCTGCCCTAATACAGGAAACCCACCTGGTTCTGCCCTAATACAAGAAACCCACCTGGTTCTGCCCTAATACAGGAAACCCACCTGGTTCCGCCCTAATACAAGAAACCCACCTGGTTCCGCCCTAATACAAGAAACCCACCTGGTTCCGCCCTAATACAAGAAACCCACCTGGTTCTGCCCTAATACAGGAAACCCACCTGGTTCTGCCCTAATACAAGAAACCCACCTGGTTCTGCCCTAATACAAGAAACCCACCTGGTTCTGATAATGCAGGACGTTTTGTATTTGTAACTATGGTTATAAATCACACTAAGATGTGTTTTTTTGTTTTAACTAGGCAAGTCAGTTAAGAACAAATTCTTATTTACAATGACTGCCTACACCGGCCAAACCCGGACGACGCTGGGCCAATTGTGCGCCGCCCTATGGGACTCCCAATCACGGCCGGTTGTGATACAGCCTGGAATCGAACCAGGGGGTCTGTAGTGACGCCTCAAGCACTAAGATGCAGTGCCTTAGACCGCTGCGCCACTCGGGAGCCTGATGTTTTGCCTCAATCTACTGTCCAAACATACCAGATTCTAATTTCCCTAGTTCTATCTCTAAAAGACTATTAGATATTTCAGAATGTCAACTTGTTGTGAGAGGAGATTTTTATCAGGTATGTAATTCTCAGTTAGATAGGTCTCATGTTTCATCTCACTCTCAAACTGATCAGGCCTCTGGTGATCTCATCTCATTTGCTGCAGAGCTTAATATTTTAGATGCCTGGCGTCTAAGGAATTTGACTGTCAAAGATGATACTTTATTTTCTTCAAGACATAATACATTTTCACAGATAGACTACATATTTGTATCTCCCTATATGAACAGGTGTAGTCAGACAACTGAGCTGCTCCCCATGGTCATTTCTGACCCAGTAGCTGCCCTTACTTGACAGCGCCGAACAGAAAGGTGCCAGAAGATGGCACTTTAACACAACTTTTCTGCAGAATAAGGCTTTTTTTTTTACACAACTTTCAGCAAAGTTTAAAGAATGCTTATTGTTTAATACAGATATAGCCACATCCCCTCAGTCACTTTGGGAGGTGACAAAATGTTTATTTTTTTAAAAACTGTACCTCTTTTGCCTCATATCATTCCCAATTATATACGTCAGAGACGGACCCCGATCATAGTACGATGACACACTTCTTATCGTCATTGGATCTTCCCACTTACTCTTGAAGAACTCAGGAGTGCATTAGCATCTATGAAAAAAGGCAAATCACCATGACTTGATGGTTTCCCTCCTGAGCTGTTTCTTGAAATATGGGATATTGTTGGGCCACTAACTCCTGGTTCTATCAATCATCCATTAAAACATGGAGAATTCCACAGAGACCAAAACACCTCACTGATTATAGTTTTGTTAAAATAGGGCAAATCTCCCCTAGACTGTAAAAGTTATAGGCCCTTAAGCCTTATTACAACAGAGCTCAAGCTGTTTGCGAAGGTACTTGCCATCAGATTGGAACTGCTTGTAGGAAATCTAATTAGCGATGATCAAACTGGGTATGTAAATGGTTGTTTAGCCTCAGACAATATTAAACATCTATTCCATATCATGAATTAGTCTGAAAATGACCTAGTCCCTGCTGCACTTTTTAGATTGGTGCAGAAAAACCATTTGATAGGCTAGAATGGAACTATTTATGGAGTGTTCTGGAGGCCTTTGGTTTTGGGAAAGGATTCATCTCCATGTTAAAAACATTGTATTCTGCATCCCAAGCAGTTGTGCAGACGGGAAACATTCTATCCAATACTTTCTGTTTACAACGTTCCACAAAACAAGGATGTCCATTATCATCAACACTCTTTGCCCTGTCTTTGGAGCCACTTATTTCACCCATCAATATTAAAGGTATGTAGCATAAAGTGTCTCTATGACGATGACACCTCATTGTATTTCTTATTGTATTATACACCTTATTGTATTTCTTATTGTATTATACACCTTATTGTATTTCTTATTGTATTATACACCTTATTGTATTTCTTATTGTATTATACACCTTATTGTATTTCTTATTGTATTATACACCTTATTGTATTTCTTATTGTATTATACACCTCATTGTATTTCTTATTGTATTATACACCTTATTGTATTTCTTATTGTATTATACACCTTATTGTATTTCTTATTGTATTATACACCTCATTGTATTTCTTATTGTATTATACACCTCATTGTATTTCTTATTGTATTATACACCTCATTGTATTTCTTATTGTATTATACACCTTATTGTATTTCTCAGACATTTCGATTTCCCTTCCACGGATTCTGAAATTATCAAGGTAAAAACAGCATTCAAAAGATGTTGTTCAATTATTTCCAATGCTGAGAAACATATACAGTGAGGGAAAAAGTATTTGATCCCCTGCTGATTTTGTAAGTTTGCCCACTGACAAAGACATGATCAGTCTATAATTTTAATGGTAGGTTTATTTGAACAGTGAGAGACAGAAAAACAACAAAAAAATCCAGAAAAACACGTCAAAAATGTTATAAATTGATTTGCATTTTAATTAGGGAAATAAGTATTTGACCCCTCTGCAAAACATGACTTAGTACTTGGTGGTAAAACCCTTGTTGGCAATCACAGAGGTCAGACGTTTCTTGTAGTTGGCCACCAGGTTTGCACACATCTCAGGAGGGATTTTGTCCCACTCCTCTTTGCAGATCTTCTCCAAGTCATTAAGGTTTCAAGGCTGACGTTTGGCATCTCGAGCCTTCAGCTCCCTCCACAGATTTTCTATGGGATTAAGGTCTGGAGGCTGGCTAGGCCACTTCAGGATCTTAATGTGCTTCTTCTTGAGCCATTCCTTTGCTGCCTTGGCCGTGTATTTTGGGTCATTGTCATGCTGGAATACCCATCCACGACACATTTTCAATGCCCTGGCTGAGGGAAGGAGGTTCTCACCCAAGATTTGTACATGTACATGGCCCCGTCCATTGTCCCTTTGATGCGGTGAAGATGTCCTGTCCCCTTAGCAGAAAAACACCCCCAAAGCATAATGTTTCCACCTCCATGTTTGACGGTGGGGATGGTGTTCTTGGGGTCATAGGCAGCATTCC
Source organism: Coregonus clupeaformis (assembly GCF_020615455.1). Classification (NCBI taxonomy): domain Eukaryota; kingdom Metazoa; phylum Chordata; class Actinopteri; order Salmoniformes; family Salmonidae; genus Coregonus; species Coregonus clupeaformis. The sequence continues at coordinate 36,457,834 of NC_059196.1, forward strand.
TCCTCCTTCAAACACGGCGAGTTGAATTGATGGCAAAGAGCTCGATTTTGGTCTCATCTGACCACAACACTTTCACCCAGTTCTCCTCTGAATCATTCAGATGTTCATTGGCAAACTTCAGACGGGCCTGTATATGTGCTTTCTTGAGCAGGGGGACCTTGCGGGCGCTGCAGGATTTCAGTCCTTCACGGCGTAGTGTGTTACCAATTGTTTTCTTGGTGAATATGGTCCCAGCTGCCTTGAGATCATTGCCAAGATCCTCCCATGTAGTTCTGGGCTGACAACTCAAGTGTTGCTTTAGCAGTATGCTTAGGGTCATTGTCCTGTTGGAAGGTGAACCTCCGTCCCAGTCTCAAATCTCTAGAAGGCTGAAACAGGTTTCCCTCAAGAATGTCCCTGTATTTAGTGCCATCCATCATGACCAGTTTCCCAGTCCCTGCCGATGAAAAACAGCATGATGCTGCCACCACCATGCTTCACTGTGGGGATGGTGTTCTCGGGTGATGAGAGGTGTTGGGTTTGCGCCAGACAAATAGCGTTTTCCTTGAACACCAAAAAGCTCAATTTTAGTCTCATCTGACCAGAGTACTTTCTTCCATATGTTTGGGGAGTCTCCCACATGCCTTTTGGTGAACACGAAACATGTTTGATTATTTCCTTTTTAAGCAATGGCTTTTTTCTGGCCACTCTTCCGTAAAGCCCAGCTCTGTGGAGTGTACGGCTTAAAGTGGTCCTATGGACAGATACTCCAATCTCCGCTGTGGAGCTTTGCAGCTCCTTCAGGGTTATCTTTGGTCTCTTTGTTGCCTCTCTGATTAATGCCCTCCTTGACTGGTCCGTGAGTTTTGGTGGGAGGCCCTCTCTTGGCAGGTTTGTTGTGGTGCCATATTCTTTCAATTTTTTAATAATGGATTTAATGGTGCTCCGTGGGATGTTCAAAGTTTCTGTGATATTTTTTTATAACCCAACCCTGATCTGTACTTCTCCATAACTTTGTCCCTGACCTGTTTGGAGAGCTCCTTGGTCTTCATGGTGGCGCTTGCTTGGTGGTGCCCCTTGCTTAGTGGTGTTGCAGACTCTGGGGCCTTTCAGAACAGATGTATATATACTGAGATCATGTGACATAGGTGGACTTTATTTAACTAATTATGTGACTTCTGAAGGTAATTTGTTGCACGAGATCTTATTTAGGGGCTTCATAGCAAAGGGGGTGAATACATCAATCAATCAATCAATTTTATTTTATATAGCCCTTCGTACATCAGCTAATATCTCGAAGTGCTGTACAGAAACCCAGCCTAAAACCCCAAACAGCTAGTAATGCAGGTGTAGAAGCACGGTGGCTAGGAAAAACTCCCTAGAAAGGCCAAAACCTAGGAAGAAACCTAGAGAGGAACCAGGCTATGAGGGGTGGCCAGTCCTCTTCTGGCTGTGCCGGGTGGAGATTATAACAGAACCATACCAAGATGTTCAAAAATGTTCATAAGTGACAAGCATGGTCAAATAATAATCAGGAATAAATCTCAGTTGGCTTTTCATAGCCGATCATTAAGAGTTGAAAACAGCAGGTCTGGGACAGGTAGGGGTTCCATAACCGCAGGCAGAACAGTTGAAACTGGAAAAGCAGCAAGGCCAGGCAGACTGGGGACAGCAAGGAGTCACCACGGCCGGTAGTCCCGACGTATGGTCCTAGGGCTCAGGTCTCTCAGTTGGCTTTTCATAGCCGATCATTAAGAGTTGAAAACAGCAGGTCTGGGACAGGTAGGGGTTTCGTAACCGCAGGCAGAACAGTTGAAACTGGAATAGCAGCAAGGCCAGGCGGACTGGGGACAGCAAGGTGTCAGCATGCCCGGTAGTCCTGACGTATGGTCCTAGGGCTCAGGTTCTCAGAGAGAAGAGAGAACGAGAGAATTAGAGAGAGCATACTTAAATTCACACAGGACACTGGATAAGACAGGAGAAGTACTCCAGGTATAACCAACTAACCCCAGCCCCCGACACATAAACTACTGCAGCATAAATACTGGAGGCTGAGACAGGAGCGGTCCGGAGACACTGTGGCCCCATCCGAAGAAACCCCCGGACAGGGCCAAACAGGAAGGATATAACCCCACCCACTCTGCCAAAGCACAGCCCCCGCACCACTAGAGGGATATCCTCAACCACCAACTTACAATCCTGAGACAAGGCCGAGTATAGCCCACAGAGGTCTCCACCACAGCACAAACCAAGGGGGGGCGCCAACCCAGACAGGAAGATCACGTCAGTAACTCAAACCACTCAAGTGACGCACCCCTCCTAGGGACGGCATGAAAGAGCACCAGCAAGCCAGTGACTCAGCCCCTGTAACAGGGTTAGAGGCAGAGAACCCCAGTGGAGAGAGGGGAACCGGCCCGGCAGAGACAGCAAGGGCTGTTCGTTGCTCCAGAGCCTTTCCGTTCACCTTCACACTCCTGGGCCAGACTACACTCAATCATATGACCTACTGAAGAGATAAGTCTTCAGTAAAGACTTAAAGGTTGAGACCGAGTCTGCGTCTCTCACATGGGTAGGCAGACTGTTCCATAAAAATGGAGATCTATAGGAGAAAGCCCTGCCTCCCGCTGTTTGCTTAGAAATTCTAGGGACAATTAGGAGGCCTGCGTCTTGTGACCGTAGCGTACGTATTGGTATGTACGGCAGGACCAACTCGGAAAGATAGGTAGGAGCAAGCCCATGTAACGCTTTATAGGTTAACAGTAAAACCTTGAAATCAGCCCTTGCCTTAACAGGAAGCCAGTGTAGGGAAGCTAGCACTGGAGTAATATGATCAAATTTCTTGGTTCTAGTCAGGATTCTAGCAGCCGTATTTAGCACTAACTGAAGTTTATTTAGTGCTTTATCCGGGTAGCCGGAAAGTAGAGCATTGCAGTAGTCTAACCTAGAAGTAACAAATGCATGGATTAATTTTTCTGCATCATTTTTGGACAGAAAATTTCTGATTTTTGCAATGTTACGTAGATGGAAAAAAGCTGTCCTTGAAACAGTCTTGATATGTTCGTCAAAAGAGAGATCAGGATCAAGAGTAACGCCGAGGTCCTTCACAGTTTTATTTGAGACGACTTTACAACCATCAAGATGAATTGTCAGATTTAACAGAAGATCTCTTTGTTTCTTGGGACCTAGAACAAGCATCTCTGTTTTGTCCGAGTTTAAAAGTAGAAAGTTTTCAGCCATCCACTTCCTTATGTCTGAAACACAGGCTTCTAGCGAGGGCAATTTTGGGGCTTCACCATGTTTCATTGAAATGTACAGCTGTGTGTCATCCGCATAGCAGTGAAAGTTAACATTATGTTTTCGAATAACATCCCCAAGAGGTAAAATATATAGTGAAAACAATAGTGGTCCTAAAACGGAACCTTGAGGAACACCGAAATGTACAGTTGATTTGTCGGAGGACAGACCATTCACAGAGACAAACTGATATCTTTCCGACAGGTAAGATCTAAACCAGGCCAGAACTTGTCCGTGTAGACCAATTTGGGTTTCCAGTCTCTCCAAAAGAATGTGGTGATCGATGGTGTCAAAGGCAGCACTAAGGTCTAGTAGCACGAGGACAGATGCAGAGCCTCGGTCTGACGCCATTAAAAGGTCATTTACCACCTTCACAAGTGCAGTCTCAGTGCTATGATGGGGTCTAAAACCAGACTGAAGCATTTCGTATACATTGTTTGTCTTCAGAAAGGCAGTGCGTTGCTGCGCAACAGCTTTTTCTAAAATTTTTGAGAGGAATGGAAGATTCGATATAGGCCGATAGTTTTTTATATTTTCCGGGTCAAGGTTTGGCTTTTTCAAGAGAGGCTTTATCACTGCCACTTTTAGTGAGTTTGGTACACATCCGGTGGATAGAGAGCTGTTTATTATGTTCAACATAGGAGGGCCAAGCACAGGAAGCAGCTCCTTCAGCAGTTTAGTAGGAATAGGATCCAGTATGCAGCTTGAAGGTTTAGAGGCCATGATTATTTTCATCATTGTGTCAAGAGATATAGTACTAAAACACTTAAGTGTCTCTCCCGATCCCAGGCCCTCGCAGAGCTGTGCAGATCCAGGACAGCTAAGCCCTGGAGGAATACGCAGATTCAAAGAGGAGTCCGTAATTTGCTTTCTAATGGTCATGATCTTTTCCTCAAAGAAGTTCATGAATTTATTACTGCTGAAGTGAAAGCCATCCTCTCTTGGGGAATGCTGCTTTTTAGTTAGCTTTGCAACAGTATCAAAAATAATTTTTGGATTGTTCTTATTTTCCTCGATTAAGTTGGAAAAGTAGGATGATCGAGCAGCAGTGAGGGCTCTTCGGTACTGCACGGTACTGTCTTTCCAAGCTAGTCGGAAGACTTCCAGTTTGGTGTGGCGCCATTTCCGTTCCAATTTCCTGGAAGCTTGCTTCAAAGCTCGGGTATTTTCTGTATACCAGGGAGCTAGTTTCTTATGACAAATGTTTTTCGTTTTTAGGGGTGCAACTGCATCTAGGGTATTGCGCAAGGTTAAATTGAGTTCCTCAGTTAAGTGGTTACATAATATGCACGCTTCCGTTATTTATTGTTTAGAATGTTTTGAAACAAATATTTTTTTTTTGCATAGCAACTATTCAAAAATAATGAATGACTGGCTGGCGTCTGTAGCAACATGACCAAAATAACTAACAACCAGATTTTTGTCTGGACTATATCTTCTGGTGGAAGAATTAAATTGTATGAATTCACTTATCAAATAATTATCATGAATACAGTCACAGGTAAGAGGCGGTCCTCCGCTATCGTGTCGGGCCCAACAACGGCATTTAGCTGTGACTGTATTCATGATACAGCACTGCCTCTTACCTGTGACTGTATTCATGATACAGCACTGCCTCTTACCTGTGACTGTATTCATGATACAGCACTGCCTCTTACCTGTGACTGTATTCATGATATAGCACTGCCTCTTACCTGTGACTGTATTCATGATACAGCACTGCCTCTTACCTGTGACTGTATTCATGATACAGCACTGCCTCTTACCTGTGACTGTATTCATGATATAGCACTGCCTCTTACCTGTGACTATATTCATGATACAGCACTGCCTCTTACCTGTGACTGTATTCATGATACAGCACTGCCTCTTACCTGTGACTGTATTCATGATTCAGCACTGCCTCTTACCTGTGACTGTATTCATGATATAGCACTGCCTCTTACCTGTGACTGTATTCATGATACAGCACTGCCTCTTACCTGTGACTGTATTCATGATATAGCACTGCCTCTTACCTGTGACTGTATTCATGATTCAGCACTGCCTCTTACCTGTGACTGTATTCATGATATAGCACTGCCTCTTACCTGTGACTGTATTCATGATACAGCACTGCCTCTTACCTGTGACTGTATTCATGATATAGCACTGCCTCTTACCTGTGACTGTATTCATGATACAGCACTGCCTCTTACCTGTGACTGTATTCATGATATAGCACTGCCTCTTACCTGTGACTGTATTCATGATACAGCACTGCCTCTTACCTGTGACTGTATTCATGATATAGCACTGCCTCTTACCTGTGACTGTATTCATGATACAGCACTGCCTCTTACCTGTGACTGTATTCATGATTCAGCACTGCCTCTTACCTGTGACTGTATTCATGATACAGCACTGCCTCTTACCTGTGACTGTATTCATGATACAGCACTGCCTCTTACCTGTGACTGTATTCATGATACAGCACTGCCTCTTACCTGTGACTGTATTCATGATTCAGCACTGCCTCTTACCTGTGACTGTATTCATGATACAGCACTGCCTCTTACCTGTGACTGTATTCATGATACAGCACTGCCTCTTACCTGTGACTGTATTCATGATACAGCACTGCCTCTTACCTGTGACTGTATTCATGATACAGCACTGCCTCTTACCTGTGACTGTATTCATGATTCAGCACTGCCTCTTACCTGTTACTGTATTCATGATTCAGCACTGCCTCTTACCTGTGACTGTATTCATGATTCAGCACTGCCTCTTGTTCCTTATTGCTTAATTAAACTGTATGTACAGTCTAAGGCAGTGGTCTAAGGCACTGCATCTCAGTGCTAGAGGCGTCACTACAGACCGAGTGGCGCAGCGGTCTAAGGCACTGCATCTCAGTGCTTGAGGCGTCACTACAGACCCCCTTGTTCGATTCCAGGCTGTATCACAACCGGCCGTGATTGGGAGTCTCATAGGGCGGCGCACAATTGGCCCAGCATCGTCCGGGTTTGGCCGGTGTAGGCCGTCATTGTAAATAATAATTTGTTCTTAACTGACTTGCCTAGTTAAATAAAGGTTAAATAAATAAAAATAAAAAATAAATAAATAAAAATCCACCCTTTATTCAGGTTTGTATGAGTGGTGTACTCACGGTCTTTCCTGGTCCTGGCGGTGCTAGCGGTTGATGCAGGGCCCTGGCCGATACTGTTGAAGCCCCTGACTGTGATGAGGTACACTCTGTTCCCCTCCAGCCCTGTCAGCACCATAGACGTCTCGTTCCCTGCTGTCCTCTTCTTCCCTGACTCCTCCTGCTCACTGTCCTTCCAGTAGGTCACCTGAGGGAAGAAGATCTCTTTTAAACTTATCTTTTATTGTAGTATTTACATTTACTTGTTTTATTTAGATTTGTCTAATGAAAAATGTAATGTAAAATGCACATACACACACCACACACACAGACACACACACACACACACACACACACACACACACACACACACACACACACACACACAGACACACACACAGACAGACACACACACCTCGTATCCCATTGGTCTCCCAGGGCCAGGGTTGGGCGGTCTCCAAGTAACTTTAATTTCGGAAGAGGAAATGCTGGAAGCTTTCACCTCAGATGGGACCTCCCTGGGCTCTGTAGAGAGAAACACACACGCACACACACGCGCACACACACACACACACACACACACACACACACACACACACACACACTCCAATCAACCATAGAAACACCACAGACACACAATGCTTGTGCTTCTAGCTCCGACAGTGCAGTAATATCTAACAATATCACAACATATACCCAATACACACAATTCTAAGTAAAGCAATGGAATTAAGAATATATAAATAAATATATGGACGAGCAATGTCAGAGCGGCATGGACTAAGATACAGTAGAATAGTATAGAATACAGTATATACATATGAGATGAGTAATGCAAAATATGTAAACATTATTAAAGTGACCAGTGATCCATTTCTTAAAGTGGCCAGTGATTTCAATAGGCAGCAGCAGCCTCTAATGTGCTAGTGATGGCTGTTTAACAGTCTGATGGCCTTGAGATAGAAGCTGTTTTTCAGTCTCTCGGTCCCAGCTTTGATGCACCTGTACTGACCTCGCCTTCTGGATGATAGCGGGGTGAACAGGCAGTGGTTTGGTGGTTGTTGTCCTTGATGATCTTTTTGGCCTTCCTGTGACATCGGGTGCTGTAGGTGTCTTGGAGGGCTGGTAGTTTGCCCCCGGTAATGCATTCGGCAGACCGCACCACCCTCTGGAGAGCCCTGCGGTTGCGGGCGGTGCAGTTGCCGTACCAGGCGGTGATACAGCCCGACAGGATGCTCTCAATTGTGCATCTGTAAAAGTTTGTGAGGGTTTTAGGTGCCAAGCCAAATTTCTTCAGCCTCCTGAGGTTGAGGAGCCTCTGTTGAGCCTTCTTCACCACACTGTCTGTTCGGGTGGACCATTTCAGATCGTCAGTGATGCGTACGCCAAGGAACTTGAAGCTTTCCACCTTCTCCACTGCGGTCCCGTCGATGTGGATAGGGGGGTGCACCATCTGCTGTTTCCTGAAGTCCATGATCAGCTCCTTTGTTTTGTTGACGTTGAGGGAGAGGTTATTTTCCTGGCACCACACTCCCAGAGCCCTCACCTCCTCCCTGTAGGCTGTCTCGTCATTGTTGGTAATCAAGCCTACTACTGTTGTGTCGTCTGCATACTTGATGATTGATAACAGTAAATCTCTACAGTCAATCAGTACATATTGATAACAGTAAATCTCTCCATCTACAGTCCCCATATAATCTGTAAATCCCACCCATAACTTCAACTACTTCAACTACCTCAACTAGCCGGTGCCCCCGCACATTGACTCTGCACCGGTACCCCCCTTTATATCCTCACTACATGTTCGTCGTCAAACCCACTGGCTCCAGGCCATCTATAAATCACTGCTAGGCAAATCCCCGCCTTATCTTAGCTCATTGGTCACCATAGCAGCACCCACCCGTAGTCTGCGCTCCAGCAGGTATATCTCACTGGTCATTCCCAAAGCCAACACCTCCTTTGGCCGCCATTCCTTCCAGTTCTCTGCTGCCAATGACTGGAACGAATTGCAAAAATCTCTGAAGCTGGAGACTCTTATCTCCCTCAATAACTTTAAGCATCAGTTGTCAGAGCACCTTACCGATCACTGCACCTGTACACAGCCCATCCGAAATTAGCCCACCCAACTACCTCATCCCTATATTGTTATTTATTTTGCTCTTTTGCACCCCAGTATCTCTATTTGCACATAATCTCTTGCACATCTAGCATTCCAGTGTTAATACTATTGTAATTATTCTGCACTATAGCCTATTTATTGCCTTACCTCCATAACTTGCTACATTTGCACACACTGTATATATATTTTCTGTTGTATTTCTGACTTTATGTTTTTTACCCCTATGTAACTCTGTGTTGTTTTTATTGCACTACTTTGCTTTATCTTGGCCAGGTCGCAGTTGTAAATGAGAACCTGTTCTCAACTGGCTTACCTGGTTAAATAAAGGTGAAATAAATAAAAAAAAAATATATATATATATATAGCCTCCCTACTGTTATTTAATTTTACTTCTGCTCTTTTTTTCTCAACACTTTTTTTGTTGTTGTTTTATTTATTTGTTAAAAAGAAATGCACTGTTGGTTAAGGGCTGTAAGTAAGCATTTCACTGTAATGTCTGCACCTGTTGTATTCGGCGCATGTGGCCAATACAATTTGATTTGATTTGATTTGATATGTTCCATCAACTCAAGTGGTTTGTTTCAATGACATCATGAGTACTTCCATAGCATATCAGCCATACAGTACAGTAAATAGTACCTCAATCCCAGGGGAGATCAGAGGATGTGTTCATTTGAATAAAATACATAAAGTGAGACATTGTGAGTGTATAGGGGGTACTTCTTTTTGAATAACATTTCCAACATCAACAAAGCAACCTCTAGACCAGGGATGTCCAGCTTGCTAATAATCACCGAAATGAAAGCTAGACAGTCAGGGAGCATTGAAAATTCCCAAAATGATAACTAGAGGACTATTTTTGGCAAATTTAGACAGCGAGGAAATATAACACATTTTCAGTGTGGCCCTCCGGAACTCGTTGAAGAATGAGTTTGACACCCCTGCTCTATCAATCAATCAATCAAATGTATTTATAAAGCCCTTTTTACATCAGCAGATGTCACAATGTGCTATACAGAAACCCAGCCTAAAACCCCAAACAGCAAGCAATGCAGATGTAGAAGCACGGTGGCTAGGAAAAACTCCCTAGAAAGGCAGAAACCTAGGAAGAAACCTAGAGAGGAACCAGGCTCCGAGGGGTGGCCAGTCCTCTTCTGGCTGTACTGGGTAGAGATTGTAACAGTACATGGCCATTAAGGCCAGATTTTTCTCCAAGATGTTCAAACGTTCATAGATGACCAGCAGGGTCAAATAATAATCACAGTGGTTGTAGAGGTTGCAACAGGTCAGTACATCAGGAGTAAATGTCACTTGGCTTTTCTTAGCCGGGCATTTAGAGGTTGAAACAGCAGGTCAGGGACAAGGTAGCACGTCTGGTGAACAGGTCAGGGTTCCACAGCCGCAGGCAGAAGAGTTGAAACAGGAGCAGCAGGACGACCAGGTGGACTGGGGACAGCCAGGAGTCATCAGGCCAGGTAGTCCTGAGGCATGGTACTAGGGCTCAGGTCCCCCCCACCCCCAAACTCATCATCAAGCTTTGATTATTTGAATCAGCTGTGTAGTGCTAGAGCAAAAACCAAAACGTGAACCCAGGGGGGACCAGGACCCCAGGGGGGACCAGGACCCAGATGTGATGTTTTGGCTTTTTACCTGTGAGAACTAGTAGAACTGTTGATGTGACAGTAGAACCCCTCAACATGACTTCACAAATGACATAAATTGTAAGGCGACTTGAAGGAGCGACTTCCCTTTGAATAAGTTTAAGCTTCCCAACCCCCTGCAAAGCAGTCCTTAGAACTCACCCCCCTCTGCAGAGTACACAGTGACCACTCCACTGAAGGGTCCGTCTCCCTTGTTGTTGTACACTCCCACCTTCACTTCGAAGGGGGTGAGGGGAGGGAAGGTCTCGTCTCTGTACTTGTACGTAGTGGAATCTGCTGATGTCACCATCTTCTCCTTCCATCCTCGCGTCCCATTGGCTCGGAACGCCACGATGTAGCCAAAGCCATCGCCGTTCTGGAACTCCTCAGACACAGGCTGGAATACAGGGAAAGGAGATTGTTGATTTTTTGTCATTTTCTTTGGGACATGGGAAACCTAATCAATCACAACAACATGGGGGCGGCAGGTAGCTTAGTGGTTAAGAGCGTTGTGCCGAGTAACCGAAAGGTCGCTGGTTCTAATCCCCGAGCCGACTAGGTGTAAAATATGCCGATGTGCCCTTGAGCAAGGCACTTAACCCTAATTGCTCCTGTAAGTCGCTCTGGATAAGAGCGTCTGCTAAATGACTAAAATTTAAAATATGTCATTTAAATAGCTGAATTCATTCGTTCATCTTCTGAAATATCAGTCCAGCCTACTGAAGATATGAATAACTGTATTATATCCTTGTAGGAGCATACACTGCTGAAGTCTGTGGCTTACGGTACTATAACAGACAAGAGAGTAGAGAAATTATGGGGAATCAGTGCAATTAAACTACAGTACATTGAAATGAAACCATTTTGCTTGGTCTGACCCCTGAGCTAAGCATAGCTACACCAATTCTCCCTGAGATCGGCCCACATATCATAGCTACACCAATCCCCCTGAGATCTGCCCACATATCATAGCTACACCAATCCCCCTGAGATCTGCCCACATATCATAGCTACACCAATACCCCTGAGATCTGCCCACATATCATAGCTACACCAATACCCCTGAGATCTGCCCACATATCATAGCTACACCAATCCCCCTGAGATCTGCCCACATATCATAGCTACACCAATCCCCCTGAGATCTGCCCACATATCATAGCTACACCAATTCTCCCTGAGATCTGCCCACATATCATAGCTACACCAATTCTCCCTGAGATCTGCCCACATATCATAGCTACACCAATTCCCCTGAGATCTGCCCACATATCATAGCTACACCAATTCTCCCTGAGATCTGCCCACATATCATAGCTACACCAATTCCCCCTGAGATCTGCCAACATAACATCCCCTCTATACAGGAACATTAATACTGTGTTCTGCATGGGAGACCAACTGATTCAGACCAGGCAGTCTAACCCTTATTTAACCTTGATTTAACCAGTCATTCTCTTTTATAATAATGACCAGACAATGAACTGTGCATTAGAGCAAAGTACAACTCATATCATCTAATTTTGCTTGAACACTAACTAACGTTAACCTAGGCCTAGGCAACCCTGTTCCTGGACTGCCGCAGGTACTGCAGTACTTTGTTCCAACTATGATCCACACCTGACCAACTGAGCTAATTGATCATTTCAGTGACTGACTGAATTCAACACACCTGGTCTTCCAGGTCAGTTCAATCAAAAACATGAAGTGCCTTGCTAGTAAAAGATGACATTCATATTCTGACAATCTCTAAAACTCACTTAGAAAATACCTTTGATGATACAGTGGTAGCAATACATAGTTATAATATCTACAGAAAATACAGAAATGCCAATGGTGGAGGTGTTGCTGTTTATATTCAGAACCACATACCCGTAAAGCTTAGAGAGGATCTCATGTTAAATGCTGTTGAAGTAATATGGCTACAGATGAATCTGCCTCTCCTAAAGCCCATTCTGGTGGGAAGCTGCTATAGACCACCAAGTGCTAACAGTCAGTATCTGGATAACGTGTGAAATGCTTGATATTGTACATGATATCAACAGAGACGTATATTTTCTGGGTGATTTAAATATTGACTGGCTTTCATCAAGCTGCCCACTCAAGAAAAAGCTTCAAACTGTAACCAGGGCCTGCAACACGGTTCAGGTTATCAGTCAACCTACCAGGGTAGTTACAAACAGCACAGGAATGAAATCATCAAAATGTATTGTTCAAAACTTTACTAATGCTGCAGAAAAGTGCTTGAAAGCAATATCCATATCCATTGGATGTAGTGATCACAATATAGTAGCCATATCTAGGAAAACCAAAGTTCCAAAGGCTGGGCCTAATATAGTGTATAAGAGGTCATACAATAAGTTTTGTAGTGATTCCTATGTTGTTGATGTAAAGAATATTTGTTGGTCCATGGTGTGTAATGAGGAGCAAACAGACACTGAACTTGACACATTTATGAAATGGCTTATTCCAGTTACTAATAAGCACCCATTAAGAAAATGACTGTAAAAACGGTTAAATCTCTTTGGATTGATGAGGAATTGAAAAAGTGTATGGTTGAGAGGGATGAGGCAAAAGGAATGGCAAATAAGTCTGGCTGCACAACCGTTTGGCAAACGTACTGAAAATTGAGAAATCATGTGACTAAACTGAATAAAAAGAAGAAGAAACTGCACTATGAAACAAAGATAAATTACATAAAGAATGATACTAAAAAGCTTTGGAGCACCTTCAATGACATTTTGGGAAAAAAGGCAAACTCAGCTCCATCATTCATTGAATCAGATGGCTCACTCATTGCAAAACCGACTGATATTGCCAACTACTTTAATGATTTTTTCATTGGCAAGATTAGCAAACTTAGGCATGACATGCCAGCAACAAACGCTGACACTACACATCCAAGCATATCTGACCAAATTACGTAAAGTGAGTGTGGAAGAGGTAAAACAATTATTGTTGTCTATCAACAATGACAAGCCACCGGGGTCTGACAACTTGGATGGAAAATGTATGCACTCTCTAACTGTAAGTCACTCTGGATAAGAGCGTAAAAAAAATAAAAAATGACTGAGGATAATAGCGGACGATATTGCCACTCCTATTTGACATATCTTCAATCTAAGCCTACTAGAAAGTGTGTGCCCCCAGGCCTGGAAGCAAAAGTCATTCCGCTACCTAAGAATAGTAAAGACCCCTTTACTGGCTCAAATAGCCGACCAATCAGCCTGTTACCAACCCTTAGTAAAGTTTTGACCAGATACAATGCTATTTTACAGTAAACTAATTTACATTTACATTTTAGTCATTTAGCAGACGCTCTTATCCAGAGCGACTTACAGTTAGTGAGTGCATAATAAATTGACATCGGACTTTCAGCACGCTTATAGGGAAGGACATTCAACAAGCACAGCACTTACAAAAATGACTGATGATTGGCTGAGAGAAAAATGATGATAAAAATATTGTGGCGTATGTTTTGTTATACTTCAGTGTGGCTTTTGACATTATCGATCATAGTCTGCTGCTGGAAAAACGTATGTGTTATGGCTTTACACCCCCTGCTATATTGTGGATAAAGAGTTACCTGTCTAACAGAACACAGAGGGTGTTCTTTAGTGGAAGCCTCTCCAACATAATCCAGGTAGAATCAGGAATTCCCCAGGGCAGCTGTCTAGGCCCCTTACTTTTTTCAATCTTTACTAACGACATGCCACTGGCTTTGAGTAAAGCCAGTGTGTCTATGTATGCGGATGACTCAACACTATACACGTCAGCTACTACAGAAACTGAAATGACTGCAACACTTAACAAAGAGATGCAGTTAGGTTTCAGAATGGGTGGCAAGGAATAAGTTAGTCCTAAATATTTCAAAAACTAGAAGCATTGTGTTTGAGACAAATAATTCACTAAACTCTAAACCTCAACTAAATCTTGTAATAAATAATGTGGAAATTGAGCAAGTTGAGGTGACTAAACTGCTTGGAGTATTCCTGGATTGTAAACTGTCATGGTCAAAACATATTGATACAACAGTAGCTAAGATGGGAAGAAGTCTGTCCATAATAAAGCGCTGCTCTACCTTCTTAACAACACTATCAACAAGGCAGGTCCTAAAGGCCCTAGTTTTGTCGCACCTGGACTGCTGTTCAGTCGTCTGGTCAGGTGCCACAAAGAGGGACTCAGCTTCCCTTAGTGGGGTAGTGGAGGGTAAACACAGTGGGGTAGTGGAGGGTAAACACAGCTTCCCTTAGTGGGGTAGTGAAGGGTAAACACACCTTCCCTTAGTGGGGTAGTGGAGGGTAAACACAGCTTCCCTTAGTGGGATAGTGGTGGGTAAACACAGCTTCCCTTAGTGGGGTAGTGGAGGGTAAACACAGCTTCCCTTAGTGGGGTAGTGGAGGGTAAACACACCTTCCCTTAGTGGGGTAGTGGAGGGTAAACACACCTTCCCTTAGTGGGGTAGTGGAGGTTAAACACAGCTTCCCTTAGTGGGGTAGTGGAGGGTAAACACACCTTCCCTTACAGTGGGATAGTGGAGGGTAAACACACCTTCCCTTAGTGGGGTAGTGGAGGGTAAACACATCTTCCCTTAGTGGGGTAGTGGAGGGTAAACACACCTTCCCTTAGTCGGGTAGTGGAGGGTAAACACAGCTTCCCTTAGTGGGGTAGTGGAGGGTAAACACAGCTTCCCTTAGTGGGGTAGTGGAGGGTAAACACAGCTTCCCTTAGTGGGGTAGTGGAGGGTAAAAACACCTTCCCTTAGTGGGGTAGTGGAGGGTAAACACACCTTCCCTTAGTGGGGTAGTGGAGGTTAAACACAGCTTCCCTTAGTGGGGTAGTGGAGGGTAAACACAGCTTCCCTTAGTGGGGTAGTGGAGGGTAAACACAGCTTCCCTTAGTGGGGTAGTGGAGGGTAAACACAGCTTCCCTTACAGTGGGATAGTGGAGGGTAAACACACCTTCCCTTAGTGGGGTAGTGGAGGGTAAACACAGCTTCCCTTAGTGGGGTAGTGGAGGGTAAACACACCTTCCCTTAGTGGGGTAGTGGAGGGTAAACACACCTTCCCTTAGTGGGGTAGTGGAGGGTAAACACACCTTCCCTTACAGTGGGATAGTGGAGGGTAAACACACCTTCCCTTAGTGGGGTAGTGGAGGGTAAACACACCTTCCCTTACAGTGGGATAGTGGATGGTAAACACAGCTTCCCTTAGTGGGGTAGTGGAGGGTAAACACAGCTTCCCTTAGTGGGATAGTGGAGGGTAAACACACCTTCCCTTAGTGGGGTAGTGGAGGGTAAACACACCTTCCCTTACAGTGGGATAGTGGAGGGTAAACACACCTTCCCTTAGTGGGGTAGTGGAGGGTAAACACACCTTCCCTTAGTGGGGTAGTGGAGGGTAAAGACACCTTCCCTTACAGTGGGATAGTGGAGGGTAAACACACCTTCCCTTAGTGGGGTAGTGGAGGGTAAACACAACTTCCCTTAGTGGGATAGTGGAGGGTAAACACAGCTTCCCTTAGTGGGGTAGTGGAGGGTAAACACACCTTCCCTTAGTGGGGTAGTGGAGGGTAAACACACCTTCCCTTAGTGGGGTAGTGGAGGGTAAACACACCTTCCCTTAGTGGGGTAGTGGAGGGTAAACACAGCTTCCCTTACAGTGGGATAGTGGAGGGTAAACACACCTACCCTTAGTGGGGTAGTGGAGGGTAAACACACCTTCCCTTACAGTGGGGTAGTGGAGGGTAAACACAGTGGGGTAGTGGAGGGTAAACACACCTTCCCTTAGTGGGGTAGTGGAGGGTAAACACACCTTCCCTTAGTGGGGTAGTGGAGGGTAAACACAGCTTCCCTTACAGTGGGGTAGTGGAGGGTAAACACAGCTTCCCTTAGTGGGGTAGTGGAGGGTAAACACACCTTCCCTTAGTGGGGTAGTGGAGGGTAAACACAGCTTCCCTTACAGTGGGATAGTGGAGGGTAAACACACCTTCCCTTAGTGGGATAGTGGAGGGTAAACACACCTTCCCTTAGTGGGGTAGTGGAGGGTAAACACAGCTTCCCTTACAGTGGGATAGTGGAGGGTAAACACACCTTCCCTTAGTGGGGTAGTGGAGGGTAAACACACCTTCCCTTAGTGGGGTAGTGGAGGGTAAATACACCTTCCCTTTCAGTGGGATAGTGGAGGGTAAACACACCTTCCCTTAGTGGGGTAGTGGAGGGTAAACAAACCTTCCCTTAGTGGGGTAGTGGAGGGTAAACACACCTTCCCTTAGTGGGGTAGTGGAGGGTAAACACACCTTCCCTTAGTGGGGTAGTGGAGGGTAAACACACCTTCCCTTAGTGGGGTAGTGGAGGGTAAACACACCTTCCCTTAGTGGGGTAGTGGAGGGTAAACACAGCTTCCCTTACAGTGGGGTAGTGGAGGGTAAACACAGCTTCCCTTAGTGGGGTAGTGGAGGGAAAACACACCTTCCCTTAGTGGGGTAGTGGAGGGTAAACACACCTTCCCTTAGTGGGATAGTGGAGGGTAAACACACCTACCCTTAGTGGGGTAGTGGAGGGTAAACACACCTTCCCTTACAGTGGGGTAGTGGAGGGTAAACACAGTGGGGTAGTGGAGGGTAAACACACCTTCCCTTAGTGGGGTAGTGGAGGGTAAACACACCTTCCCTTAGTGGGGTAGTGGAGGGTAAACACACCTTCCCTTAGTGGGGTAGTGGAGGGTAAACACACCTTCCCTTAGTGGGGTAGTGGAAGGTAAACACACCTTCCCTTAGTGGGGTAGTGGAGGGTAAACACAGCTTCCCTTACAGTGGGATAGTGGAGGGTAAACACACCTTCCCTTAGTGGGATAGTGGAGGGTAAACACACCTTCCCTTAGTGGGGTAGTGGAGGGTAAACACAGCTTCCCTTACAGTGGGATAGTGGAGGGTAAACACACCTTCCCTTAGTGGAGTAGTGGAGGGTAAACACACCTTCCCTTAGTGGGGTAGTGGAGGGTAAATACACCTTCCCTTACAGTGGGATAGTGGAGGGTAAACACACCTTCCCTTAGTGGGGTAGTGGAGGGTAAACAAACCTTCCCTTAGTGGGGTAGTGGAGGGTAAACACACCTTCCCTTAGTGGGGTAGTGGAGGGTAAACACACCTTCCCTTAGTGGGGTAGTGGAGGGTAAACACACCTTCCCTTAGTGGGGTAGTGGAGGGTAAACACACCTTCCCTTAGTGGGGTAGTGGAGGGTAAACACAGCTTCCCTTACAGTGGGGTAGTGGAGGGTAAACACAGCTTCCCTTAGTGGGGTAGTGGAGGGTAAACACACCTTCCCTTAGTGGGGTAGTGGAGGTTAAACACACCTTCCCTTAGTGGGGTAGTGGAGGGTAAACACACCTTCCCTTAGTGGGATAGTGGAGGGTAAACACACCTTCCCTTAGTGGGGTAGTGGAGGGTAAACACACCTTCCCTTAGTGGGGTAGTGGAGGGTAAACACACATTCCCTTACAGTGGGATAGTGGAGGGTAAACACACCTTCCCTTAGTGGGGTAGTGGAGGGTAAACACACCTTCCCTTAATGGGGTAGTGGAGGGTAAACACACCTTCCCTTACAGTGGGATAGTGGAGGGTAAACACAGCTTCCCTTAGTGGGGTAGTGGAGGGTAAACACAGCTTCCCTTAGTGGGATAGTGGAGGGTAAACACACCTTCCCTTAGTGGGGTAGTGGAGGGTAAACACACCTTCCCTTACAGTGGGATAGATAGTGGAGGGTAAACACACCTTCCCTTAGTGGGGTAGTGGAGGGTAAACACACCTTCCCTTAGTGGGGTAGTGGAGGGTAAACACAGCTTCCCTTACAGTGGGATAGTGGAGGGTAAACACACCTTCCCTTAGTGGGGTAGTGGAGGGTAAACACAGCTTCCCTTAGTGGGATAGTGGAGGGTAAACACAGCTTCCCTTAGTGGGGTAGTGGAGGGTAAACACACCTTCCCTTAGTGGGGTAGTGGAGGGTAAACACACCTTCCCTTAGTGGGGTAGTGGAGGGTAAACACACCTTCCCTTAGTGGGGTAGTGGAGGGTAAACACACCTTCCCTTACAGTGGGATAGTGGAGGGTAAACACACCTTCCCTTAGTGGGGTAGTGGAGGGTAAACACACCTTCCCTTACAGTGGGGTAGTGGAGGGTAAACACAGTGGGGTAGTGGAGGGTAAACACACCTTCCCTTAGTGGGGTAGTGGAGGGTAAACACACCTTCCCTTAGTGGGGTAGTGGAGGGTAAACACAGCTTCCCTTAGTGGGGTAGTGGAGGGTAAACACAACTTCCCTTAGTGGGGTAGTGGAGGGTAAACACACCTTCCCTTAGTGGGGTAGTGGAGGGTAAACACACCTTCCCTTAGTGGGGTAGTGGAGGGTAAACACAGCCTCCCTTACAGTGGGATAGTGGAGGGTAAACACACCTTCCCTTAGTGGGGTAGTGGAGGGTAAACACACCTTCCCTTAGTGGGGTAGTGGAGGGTAAACACACCTTCCCTTAGTGGGGTAGTGGAGGGTAAACACACCTTCCCTTAGTGGGGTAGTGGAGGGTAAACACAGCTTCCTTACAGTGGGATATTGGAGGGTAAACACACCTTCCCTTAGTGGGGTAGTGGAGGGTAAACACACCTTCCCTTAGTGGGGTAGTGGAGGGTAAACACACCTTCCCTTAGTGGGGTAGTGGAGGGTAAACACACCTTCCCTTAGTGGGGTAGTGGAGGGTAAACACACCTTCCCTTAGTGGGGTAGTGGAGGGTAAACACACCTTCCCTTAGTGGGATAGTGGAGGGTAAACACACCTTCCCTTAGTGGGGTAGTGGAGGGTAAACACAGCTTCCCTTACAGTGGGGTAGTGGAGGGTAAACACAGCTTCCCTTAGTGGGGTAGTGGAGGGTAAACACACCTTCCCTTAGTGGGGTAGTGGAGGGTAAACACACCTTCCCTTAGTGGGGTAGTGGAGGGTAAACACACCTTCCCTTAGTGGTATAGTGGAGGGTAAACACACCTTCCCTTAGTGGTATAGTGGAGGGTAAACACAGCTTCCCTTAGTGGGGTAGTGGAGGGTAAACACACCTTCCCTTAGTGGGGTAGTGGAGGGTAAACACAACTTCCCTTAGTGGGGTAGTGGAGGGTAAACACAGCTTCCCTTAGTGGGGTAGTGGAGGGTAAACACACCTTCCCTTAGTGGGATAGTGGAGGGTAAACACACCTTCCCTTAGTGGGGTAGTGGAGGGTAAACACACCTTCCCTTAGTGGGGTAGTGGAGGGTAAACACACCTTCCCTTACAGTGGGATAGTGGAGGGTAAACACACCTTCCCTTAGTGGAGTAGTGGAGGGTAAACACAGCTTCCCTTAGTGGGATAGTGGAGGGTAAACACAGCTTCCCTTAGTGGGGTAGTGGAGGGTAAATACACCTTCCCTTAGTGGGGTAGTGGAGGGTAAACACACCTTCCCTTAGTGGGGTAGTGGAGGGTAAACACACCTTCCCTTAGTGGGGTAGTGGAGGGTAAACACAGCTTCCCTTAGTGGGGTAGTGGAGGGTAAACACACCTTCCCTTAGTGGGGTAGTGGAGGGTAAACACACCTTCCCTTAGTGGGATAGTGGAGGGTAAACACACCTTCCCTTAGTGGGGTAGTGGAGGGTAAACACACCTTCCCTTAGTGGGGTAGTGGAGGGTAAACACACCTTCCCTTACAGTGGGATAGTGGAGGGTAAACACACCTTCCCTTAGTGGGGTAGTGGAGGGTAAACACAGCTTCCCTTAGTGGGATAGTGGAGGGTAAACACAGCTTCCCTTAGTGGGGTAGTGGAGGGTAAATACACCTTCCCTTAGTGGGGTAGTGGAGGGTAAACACACCTTCCCTTAGTGGGGTAGTGGAGGGTAAACACACCTTCCCTTAGTGGGGTAGTGGAGGGTAAACACACCTTCCCTTACAGTGGGATAGTGGAGGGTAAACACACCTTCCCTTAGTGGGGTAGTGGAGGGTAAACACACCTTCCCCTTACAGTGGGGTAGTGGAGGGTAAACACAGTGGGGTAGTGGAGGGTAAACACACCTTCCCTTAGTGGGGTAGTGGAGGGTAAACACACCTTCCCTTAGTGGGGTAGTGGAGGGTAAACACACCTTCCCTTAGTGGGGTAGTGGAGGGTAAACACACCTTCCCTTAGTGGGGTAGTGGAGGGTAAACACACCTTCCCTTAGTGGGGTAGTGGAGGGTAAACACACCTTCCCTTAGTGGGGTAGTGGAGGGTAAACACAGCTTCCCTTACAGTGGGATAGTGGAGGGTAAACACACCTTCCCTTAGTGGGGTAGTGGAGAGTAAACACACCTTCCCTTAGTGGGGTAGTGGAGGGTAAACACAGCTTCCCTTACAGTGGGATAGTGGAGGGTAAACACACCTTCCCTTAGTGGGGTAGTGGAGGGTAAACACACCTTCCCTTAGTGGGGTAGTGGAGGGTAAACACACCTTCCCTTAAAGTGGGATAGTGGAGGGTAAACACTCCTTCCCTTAGTGGGGTAGTGGAGGGTAAACACACCTTCCCTTAGTGGGGTAGTGGAGGGTAAACACACCTTCCCTTAGTGGGGTAGTGGAGGGTAAACACACCTTCCCTTAGTGGGGTAGTGGAGGGTAAACACACCTTCCCTTAGTGGGATAGTGGAGGGTAAACACAGCTTCCCTTAGTGGGGTAGTGGAGGGTAAACACACCTTCCCTTAGTGGGGTAGTGGAGGGTAAACACAGCTTCCCTTAGTGGGGTAGTGGAGGGTAAACACACCTTCCCTAATGGGATAGTGGAGGGTAAACACAGCTTCCCTTAGTGGGGTAGTGGAGGGTAAACACAGCTTCCCTTACAGTGGGGTAGTGGAGGGTAAACACACCTTCCCTTAGTGGGGTAGTGGAGGGTAAACACAGCTTCCCTTAGTGGGGTAGTGGAGGGTAAACACACCTTCCCTTAGTGGGGTAGTGGAGGGTAAACACACCTTCCCTTAGTGGGGTAGTGGAGGGTAAACACACCTTCCCTTAGTGGGGTAGTGGAGGGTAAACACACCTTCCCTTAGTGGGATAGTGGAGGGTAAACACAGCTTCCCTTAGTGGGGTAGTGGAGGGTAAACACAGCTTCCCTTAGTGGGGTAGTGGAGGGTAAACACAGCTTCCCTTAGTGGGGTAGTGGAGGGTAAACACACCTTCCCTTAGTGGGGTAGTGGAGGGTAAACACACCTTCCCTTAGTGGGGTAGTGGAGGGTAAACACACCTTCCCTTAGTGGGGTAGTGGAGGGTAAACACACCTTCCCTTAGTGGGATAGTGGAGGGTAAACACAGCTTCCCTTTGTGGGGTAGTGGAGGGTAAACACACCTTCCCTTAGTGGGGTAGTGGAGGGTAAACACAGCTTCCCTTAGTGGGGTAGTGGAGGGTAAAAACACCTTCCCTTAGTGGGGTAGTGGAGGGTAAACACAGCTTCCCTTAGTGGGGTAGTGGAGGGTAAAAACACCTTCCCTTAGTGGGGTAGTGGAGGGTAAACACAGCTTCCCTAGGTGGGGTAGTGGAGGGTAAACACAGTGGGGTAGTGGAGGGTAAACACAGTGGGGTAGTGGAGGGTAAACACAGTGGGGTAGTGGAGGGTAAACACAGCTTCCCTAGGTGGGGTAGTGGAGGGTAAACACAGCTTCCCTTAGTGGGGTAGTGCAGGGTAAACAAATCTTCCCTTAGTGGGGTAGTGGAGGGTAAACACAGCTTCCTTTAGTGGGGTAGTGCAGGGTAAACACAGCTTCCCTTAGTGGGGTAGTGGAGGTTAAAAACAGCTTTCCTTAGTGGGGTAGTGGGGGGTAAACAAATATTCCCTTAATGGGGTAGTGGAGGGTAAACACACCTTCCCTTAGTGGGGTAGTGGAGGGTAAACACAGCTTCCCTTAGTGAGGTAGTGGAGGGTAAACACAGTGGGGTAGTGGAGGGTAAACACAGCTTCCCTTAGTGGGGTAGTGGAGGGTAAAAACACCTTCCCTTAGTGGGGTAGTGGAGGGTAAACACAGCTTCCCTTAGTGGGGTAGTGGAGGGTAAACACAGCTTCCCTTAGTGGGGTAGTGGAGGGTAAACACAGCTTCCCTTAGAGGGGTAGTGGAGGGTAAACACACCTTCCCCTTAGTGGGGTAGTGGAGGGTAAACACAGCTTCCCTTAGTGGGGTAGTGGAGGGTAAACACAGCTTCCCTTAGTGGGGTAGTGGAGGGTAAACACAGCTTCCCTTAGTGGGGTAGTGGAGGGTAAACACACCTTCCCTTAGTGGGGTAGTGGAGGGTAAACACACCTTCCCTTAGTGGGGTAGTGGAGGGTAAACACAGCTTCCCTTAGTGGGGTAGTGGAGGGTAAACACACCTTCCCTTAGTGGGGTAGTGGAGGGTAAACACAGCTTCCCTTAGTGGGGTAGTGGAGGGTAAACACAGCTTCCCTTAGTGGGGTAGTGGAGGGTAAACACACCTTCCCTTAGTGGGGTAGTGGAGGGTAAACACAGCTTCCCTTTGTGGGGTAGTGGAGGGTAAACACAGCTTCCCTTAGTGGGGTAGTGGAGGGTAAACACAGCTTCCCTTAGTGGGGTAGTGGAGTGTAAACACACCTTCCCTTAGTGGGGTAGTGGAGGGTAAACACACCTTCCCTTAGTGGGGTAGTGGAGGGTAAACACAGCTTCCCTTAGTGGGGTAGTGGAGGGTAAACACAGCTTCCCTTACAGTGGGGTAGTGGAGGGTAAACACACCTTCCCTTAGTGGGGTAGTGGAGGGTAAACACAGCTTCCCTTAGTGGGATAGTGGAGGGTAAACACACCTTCCCTTAGTGGGGTAGTGGAGGGTAAACACACCTTCCCTTACAGTGGGGTAGTGGAGGGTAAACACAGTGGGGTAGTGGAGGGTAAACACACCTTCCCTTAGTGGGGTAGTGGAGGGTAAACACACCTTCCCTTAGTGGGGTAGTGGAGGGTAAACACACCTTCCCTTAGTGGGGTAGTGGAGGGTAAACACACCTTCCCTTAGTGGGGTAGTGGAGGGTAAACACGCCTTCCCTTAGTGGGGGTAGTGGAGGGTAAACACAGCCTCCCTTACAGTGGGATAGTGGAGGGTAAACACACCTTCCCTTAGTGGGGTAGTGGAGAGTAAACACACCTTCCCTTAGTGGGGTAGTGGAGGGTAAACACAGCTTCCTTACAGTGGGATAGTGGAGGGTAAACACACCTTCCCTTAGTGGGGTAGTGGAGGGTAAACACACCTTCCCTTAGTGGGGTAGTGGAGGGTAAACACACCTTCCCTTACAGTGGGATAGTGGAGGGTAAACACTCCTTCCCTTAGTGGGGTAGTGGAGGGTAAACACAACTTCCCTTAGTGGGGTAGTGGAGGGTAAACACACCTTCCCTTAGTGGGGTAGTGGAGGGTAAACACACCTTCCCTTAGTGGGGTAGTGGAGGGTAAACACACCTTCCCTTAGTGGGATAGTGGAGGGTAAACACACCTTCCCTTAGTGGGGTAGTGGAGGGTAAACACAGCTTCCCTTACAGTGGGGTAGTGGAGGGTAAACACAGCTTCCCTTAGTGGGGTAGTGGAGGGTAAACACACCTTCCCTTAGTGGGGTAGTGGAGGGTAAACACACCTTCCCTTAGTGGGGTAGTGGAGGGTAAACACACCTTCCCTTAGTGGTATAGTGGAGGGTAAACACAGCTTCCCTTAGTGGGGTAGTGGAGGGTAAACACACCTTCCCTTAGTGGGGTAGTGGAGGGTAAACACAACTTCCCTTAGTGGGGTAGTGGAGGGTAAACACAGCTTCCCTTAGTGGGGTAGTGGAGGGTAAACACACCTTCCCTTAGTGGGATAGTGGAGGGTAAACACACCTTCCCTTAGTGGGGTAGTGGAGGGTAAACACACCTTCCCTTAGTGGGGTAGTGGAGGGTAAACACACCTTCCCTTACAGTGGGATAGTGGAGGGTAAACACACCTTCCCTTAGTGGGATAGTGGAGGGTAAACACACCTTCCCTTAGTGGGGTAGTGGAGGGTAAACACACCTTCCCTTAGTGGGGTAGTGGAGGGTAAACACACCTTCCCTTACAGTGGGATAGTGGAGGGTAAACACTCCTTCCCTTAGTGGGGTAGTGGAGGGTAAACACACCTTCCCTTAGTGGGGTAGTGGAGGGTAAACACACCTTCCCTTAGTGGGGTAGTGGAGGGTAAACACAGCTTCCCTTAGTGGGATAGTGGAGGGTAAACACAGCTTCCCTTAGTGGGGTAGTGGAGGGTAAACACACCTTCCCTTAGTGGGGTAGTGGAGGGTAAACACACCTTCCCTTAGTGGGGTAGTGGAGGGTAAACACACCTTCCCTTAGTGGGGTAGTGGAGGGTAAACACACCTTCCCTTACAGTGGGATAGTGGAGGGTAAACACACCTTCCCTTAGTGGGGTAGTGGAGGGTAAACACACCTTCCCTTACAGTGGGGTAGTGGAGGGTAAACACAGTGGGGTAGTGGAGGGTAAACACACCTTCCCTTAGTGGGGTAGTGGAGGGTAAACACACCTTCCCTTAGTGGGGTAGTGGAGGGTAAACACACCTTCCCTTAGTGGGGTAGTGGAGGGTAAACACCTTCCCTTAGTGGGGTAGTGGAGGGTAAACACACCTTCCCTTAGTGGGGTAGTGGAGGGTAAACACACCTTCCCTTAGTGGGGTAGTGGAGGGTAAACACACCTTCCCTTAGTGGGATAGTGGAGGGTAAACACAGCTTCCCTTAGTGGGGTAGTGGAGGGTAAACACACCTTCCCTTAGTGGGGTAGTGGAGGGTAAACACACCTTCCCTTAGTGGGATAGTGGAGGGTAAACACAGCTTCCCTTAGTGGGGTAGTGGAGGGTAAACACAGCTTCCCTTACAGTGGGGTAGTGGAGGGTAAACACACCTTCCCTTAGTGGGGTAGTGGAGGGTAAACACAGCTTCCCTTAGTGGGGTAGTGGAGGGTAAACACACCTTCCCTTAGTGGGGTAGTGGAGGGTAAACACACCTTCCCTTAGTGGGGTAGTGGAGGGTAAACACACCTTCCCTTAGTGGGGTAGTGGAGGGTAAACACACCTTCCCTTAGTGGGATAGTGGAGGGTAAACACAGCTTCCCTTAGTGGGGTAGTGGAGGGTAAACACACCTTCCCTTAGTGGGGTAGTGGAGGGTAAACACAGCTTCCCTTAGTGGGGTAGTGGAGGGTAAAAACACCTTCCCTTAGTGGGGTAGTGGAGGGTAAACACACCTTCCCTTACAGTGGGGTAGTGGAGGGTAAACACAGTGGGGTAGTGGAGGGTAAACACACCTTCCCTTAGTGGGGTAGTGGAGGGTAAACACACCTTCCCTTAGTGGGGTAGTGGAGGGTAAACACAGCTTCCCTTAGTGGGGTAGTGGAGGGTAAAAACACCTTCCCTTAGTGGGGTAGTGGAGGGTAAACACAGCTTCCCTTAGTGGGGTAGTGGAGGGTAAACACAGCTTCCCTTAGTGGGGTAGTGGAGGGTAAACACACCTTCCCTTAGTGGGGTAGTGGAGGGTAAACACAGCTTCCCTTAGTGGGGTAGTGGAGGGTAAACACACCTTCCCTTAGTGGGGTAGTGGAGGGTAAACACACCTTCCCTTAGTGGGATAGTGGAGGGTAAACACAGCTTCCCTTAGTGGGGTAGTGGAGGGTAAACACACCTTCCCTTAGTGGGGTAGTGGAGGGTAAACACAGCTTCCCTTAGTGGGGTAGTGGAGGGTAAATACACCTTCCCTTAGTGGGGTAGTGGACGGTAAACACAGCTTCCCTTAGTGGGGTAGTGGAGGGTAAAAACACCTTCCCTTAGTGGGGTAGTGGAGGGTAAACACAGCTTCCCTAGGTGGGGTAGTGGAGGGTAAACACAGTGGGGTAGTGGAGGGTAAACACAGTGGGGTAGTGGAGGGTAAACACAGTGGGGTAGTGGAGGGTAAACACAGCTTCCCTAGGTGGGGTAGTGGAGGATAAACACAGCTTCCCTTAGTGGGGTAGTGCAGGGTAAACAAATCTTCCCTTAGTGGGGTAGTGGAGGGTAAACACAGCTTCCTTTAGTGGGGTAGTGCAGGGTAAACACAGCTTCCCTTAGTGGGGTAGTGGAGGTTAAAAACAGCTTTCCTTAGTGGGGTAATGGGGGGTAAACAAATATTCCCTTAGTGGGGTAGTGGAGGGTAAACACACCTTCCCTTAGTGGGGTAGTGGAGGGTAAACACAGTGGGGTAGTGGAGGGTAAACACAGCTTCCCTTAGTGGGGTAGTGGAGGGTAAAAACACCTTCCCTTAGTGGGGTAGTGGAGGGTAAACACAGCTTCCCTTAGTGGGGTAGTGGAGGGTAAACACAGCTTCCCTTAGTGGGGTAGTGGAGGGTAAACACAGCTTCCCTTAGTGGGGTAGTGCAGGGTAAACAAATCTTCCCTTAGTGGGGTAGTGGAGGGTAAACACAGCTTCCTTTAGTGGGGTAGTGCAGGGTAAACACATCTTCCCTTAGTGGGGTAGTGGAGGTTAAAAACAGCTTTCCTTAGTGGGGTAGTGGGGGGTAAACAAATATTCCCTTAGTGGGATAGTGGAGGGTAAACACACCTTCCCTTAGTGGGGTAGTGGAGGGTAAACACAGCTTCCCTTAGTGAGGTAGTGGAGGGTAAACACAGTGGGGTAGTGGAGGGTAAACACAGCTTCCCTTAGTGGGGTAGTGGAGGGTAAAAACACCTTCCCTTAGTGGGGTAGTGGAGGGTAAACACAGCTTCCCTTAGTGGGGTAGTGGAGGGTAAACACAGCTTCCCTTAGTGGGGTAGTGGAGGGTAAACACAGCTTCCCTTAGAGGGGTAGTGGAGGGTAAACACACCTTCCCTTAGTGGGGTAGTGGAGGGTAAACACAGCTTCCCTTAGTGGGGTAGTGGAGGGTAAACACAGCTTCCCTTAGTGGGGTAGTGGAGGGTAAACACAGCTTCCCTTAGTGGGGTAGTGGAGGGTAAACACACCTTCCCTTAGTGGGGTAGTGGAGGGTTAACACACCTTCCCTTAGTGGGGTAGTGTAGGGTAAACACAGCTTCCCTTAGTGGGGTAGTGGAGGGTAAACACACCTTCCCTTAGTGGGATAGTGGAGGGTAAACACACCTTCCCTTAGTGGGGTAGTGGAGGGTAAACACAGCTTCCCTTAGTGGGGTAGTGGAGGGTAAACACAGCTTCCCTTAGTGGGGTAGTGGAGGGTAAACACACCTTCCCTTAGTGGGGTAGTGGAGGGTAAACACAGCTTCCCTTACAGTGGGGTAGTGGAGGGTAAACACAACTTCCCTTAGTCGTGTAGTGGAGGGTAAACACACCTTCCCTTAGTGGGGTAGTGGAGGGTAAACACAGCTTCCCTTACAGTGGGGTAGTGGAGGGTAAACACACCTTCCCTTAGTGGAGTAGTGGAGGGTAAACACAGCTTCCCTTAGTGGGATAGTGGAGGGTAAACACACCTTCCCTTAGTGGGGTAGTGGAGGGTAAACACAGCTTCCCTTAGTGGGGTAGTGGAGGGTAAACACAGCTTCCCTTAGTGGGGTAGTGGAGGGTAAACACACCTTCCCTTAGTGGGGTAGTGGAGGGTAAAAACACCTTCCCTTAGTGGGGTAGTGGAGGGTAAACACACCTTCCCTTAGTGGGGTAGTGGAGGGTAAACACACCTTCCCTTACAGTGGGATAGTGGAGGGTAAACACACCTTCCCTTAGTGGGGTAGTGGAGGGTAAACACAGCTTCCCTTAGTGGGATAGTGGAGGGTAAACACAGCTTCCCTTAGTGGGGTAGTGGAGGGTAAACCCACCTTCCCTTAGTGGGGTAGTGGAGGGTAAACACACCTTCCCTTAGTGGGGTAGTGGAGGGTAAACACACCTTCCCTTACAGTGGGATAGTGGAGGGTAAACACACCTTCCCTTAGTGGGGTAGTGGAGGGTAAACACACCTTCCCTTACAGTGGGGTAGTGGAGGGTAAACACAGTGGGGTAGTGGAGGGTAAACACACCTTCCCTTAGTGGGGTAGTGGAGGGTAAACACACCTTCCCTTAGTGGGGTAGTGGAGGGTAAACACACCTTCCCTTAGTGGGGTAGTGGAGGGTAAACACACCTTCCCTTAGTGGGGTAGTGGAGGGTAAACACAGCCTCCCTTACAGTGGGATAGTGGAGGGTAAACACACCTTCCCTTAGTGGGGTAGTGGAGAGTAAACACACCTTCCCTTAGTGGGGTAGTGGAGGGTAAACACAGCTTCCTTACAGTGGGATAGTGGAGGGTAAACACACCTTCCCTTAGTGGGGTAGTGGAGGGTAAACACAACTTCCCTTAGTGGGGTAGTGGAGGGTAAACACACCTTCCCTTAGTGGGGTAGTGGAGGGTAAACACACCTTCACTTAGTGGGGTAGTGGAGGGTAAACACACCTTCCCTTAGTGGGATAGTGGAGGGTAAACACACCTTCCCTTAGTGGGGTAGTGGAGGGTAAACACAGCTTCCCTTAGTGGGGTAGTGGAGGGTAAACACAGCTTCCCTTAGTGGGGTAGTGGAGGGTAAACACAGCTTCCCTTAGTGGGGTAGTGGAGGGTAAACACACCTTCCCTTAGTGGGGTAGTGGAGGGTTAACACACCTTCCCTTAGTGGGGTAGTGTAGGGTAAACACAGCTTCCCTTAGTGGGGTAGTGGAGGGTAAACACACCTTCCCTTAGTGGGGTAGTGGAGGGTAAACACAGCTTCCCTTAGTGGGGTAGTGGAGGGTAAACACAGCTTCCCCTTAGTGGGGTAGTGGAGGGTAAACACAGCTTCCCTTAGTGGGGTAGTGGAGGGTAAACACACCTTCCCTTAGTGGGGTAGTGGAGGGTAAACACAGCTTCCCTTACAGTGGGGTAGTGGAGGGTAAACACAACTTCCCTTAGTCGTGTAGTGGAGGGTAAACACACCTTCCCTTAGTGGGGTAGTGGAGGGTAAACACAGCTTCCCTTACAGTGGGGTAGTGGAGGGTAAACACACCTTCCCTTAGTGGAGTAGTGGAGGGTAAACACAGCTTCCCTTAGTGGGATAGTGGAGGGTAAACACACCTTCCCTTAGTGGGGTAGTGGAGGGTAAACACAGCTTCCCTTAGTGGGGTAGTGGAGGGTAAACACAGCTTCCCTTAGTGGGGTAGTGGAGGGTAAACACAGCTTCCCTTAGTGGGGTAGTGGAGGGTAAAACACACCTTCCCTTAGTGGGGTAGTGGAGGGTAAACACACCTTCCCTTACAGTGGGATAGTGGAGGGTAAACACACCTTCCCTTAGTGGGGTAGTGGAGGGTAAACACAGCTTCCCTTAGTGGGATAGTGGAGGGTAAACACAGCTTCCCTTAGTGGGGTAGTGGAGGGTAAACACACCTTCCCTTAGTGGGGTAGTGGAGGGTAAACACACCTTCCCTTAGTGGGGTAGTGGAGGGTAAACACAGCTTCCTTACAGTGGGATAGTGGAGGGTAAACACACCTTCCCTTAGTGGGGTAGTGGAGGGTAAACACACCTTCCCTTACAGTGGGGTAGTGGAGGGTAAACACAGTGGGGTAGTGGAGGGTAAACACACCTTCCCTTAGTGGGGTAGTGGAGGGTAAACACACCTTCCCTTAGTGGGGTAGTGGAGGGTAAACACACCTTCCCTTCAGTGGGGTAGTGGAGGGTAAACACACCTTCCCTTAGTGGGGTAGTGGAGGGTAAACACACCTTCCCTTAGTGGGGTAGTGGAGGGTAAACACACCTTCCCTTAGTGGGGTAGTGGAGGGTAAACACAGCCTCCCTTACAGTGGGATAGTGGAGGGTAAACACACCTTCCCCTTAGTGGGGTAGTGGAGGTAAACACACCTTCCCTTAGTGGGGTAGTGGAGGGTAAACACAGCTTCCTTACAGTGGGATAGTGGAGGTAAACACACCTTCCCTTAGTGGGGTAGTGGAGGGTAAACACACCTTCCCTTACAGTGGGGTAGTGGAGGGTAAACACAGTGGGGTAGTGGAGGGTAAACACACCTTCCCTTAGTGGGGTAGTGGAGGGTAAACACACCTTCCCTTAGTGGGGTAGTGGAGGGTAAACACACCTTCCCCTTAGTGGGGTAGTGGAGGGTAAACACACCTTCCCTTAGTGGGGTAGTGGAGGGTAAACACAGCCTCCCTTACAGTGGGATAGTGGAGGGTAAACACACCTTCCCTTAGTGGGGTAGTGGAGAGTAAACACACCTTCCCTTAGTGGGGTAGTGGAGGGTAAACACAGCTTCCTTACAGTGGGATAGTGGAGGGTAAACACACCTTCCCTTAGTGGGGTAGTGGAGGGTAAACACAACTTCCCCTTAGTGGGGTAGTGGAGGGTAAACACACCTTCCCTTAGTGGGGTAGTGGAGGGTAAACACACCTTCCCTTAGTGGGGTAGTGGAGGGTAAACACACCTTCCCTTAGTGGGGTAGTGGAGGGTAAACACACCTTCCCTTAGTGGGATAGTGGAGGGTAAACACACCTTCCCTTAGTGGGGTAGTGGAGGGTAAACACAGCTTCCCTTAGTGCGGTAGTGGAGGGTAAACACAGCTTCCCTTAGTGGGGTAGTGGAGGGTAAACACAGCTTCCCTTAGTGGGGTAGTGGAGGGTAAACACACCTTCCCTTAGTGGGGTAGTGGAGGGTTAACACACCTTCCCTTAGTGGGGTAGTGTAGGGTAAACACAGCTTCCCTTAGTGGGGTAGTGGAGGGTAAACACACCTTCCCTTAGTGGGGTAGTGGAGGGTAAACACAGCTTCCCTTAGTGGGGTAGTGGAGGGTAAACACAGCTTCCCTTAGTGGGGTAGTGGAGGGTAAACACAGCTTCCCTTAGTGGGGTAGTGGAGGGTAAACACACCTTCCCCTTAGTGGGGTAGTGGAGGGTAAACACAGCTTCCCTTACAGTGGGGTAGTGGAGGGTAAACACAACTTCCCTTAGTCGTGTAGTGGAGGGTAAACACACCTTCCCTTAGTGGGGTAGTGGAGGGTAAACACAGCTTCCCTTACAGTGGGGTAGTGGAGGGTAAACACACCTTCCCTTAGTGGAGTAGTGGAGGGTAAACACAGCTTCCCTTACAGTGGGATAGTGGAGGGTAAACACAGCCTTCCCTTAGTGGGGTAGTGGAGGGTAAACACACCTTCCCTTAGTGGGGTAGTGGAGGGTAAACACACCTTCCTTCGTGGGGTAGTGGAGGGTAAACACACCTTCCCTTAGTGGGGTAGTGGAGGGTAAACACACCTTCCCTTACGTGGGGTAGTGGAGGGTAAACACACCTTCCCTTACGTGGGGTAGTGGAGGGTAAACACACCTTCCCTTAGTGGGGTAGTGGAGGGTAAACACAGCTTCCCTTAGTGGGGTAGTGGAGGGTAAACACACCTTCCCTTAGTGGGGTAGTGGAGGGTAAACACACCTTCCCTTAGTGGGGTAGTGGAGGGTAAACACAGCTTCCCTTACGTGGGGTAGTGGAGGGTAAACACACCTTCCCTTAGTGGGGTAGTGGAGGGTAAACACACCTTCCCTTAGTGGGGTAGTGGAGGGTAAACACACCTTCCCTTAGTGGGGTAGTGGAGGGTAAACACACCTTCCCTTAGTGGGGTAGTGGAGGGTAAACACACCTTCCCTTAGTGGGGTAGTGGAGGGTAAACACACCTTCCCTTAGTGGGATAGTGGAGGGTAAACACACCTTCCCTTAGTGGGGTAGTGGAGGGTAAACACACCTTCCCTTAGTGGGGTAGTGGAGGGTAAACACACCTTCCCTTAGTGGGGTAGTGGAGGGTAAACACACCTTCCCTTAGTGGGGTAGTGGAGGGTAAACACACCTTCCCTTAGTGGGGTAGTGGAGGGTAAACACAGCTTCCCTTACAGTGGGGTAGTGGAGGGTAAACACAGCTTCCCTTAGTGGGGTAGTGGAGGGTAAACACACCTTCCTTAGTGGGGTAGTGGAGGGTAAACACACCTTCCCTTATTGGGGTAGTGGAGGGTAAACACACCTTCCCTTAGTGGGATAGTGGAGGGTAAACACAGCTTCCCTTAGTGGGGTAGTGGAGGGTAAACACAGCCTTCCCTTAGTGGGGTAGTGGAGGGTAAACACACCTTCCCTTAGTGGGGTAGTGGAGGGTAAACACAGCTTCCCTTACGTGGGGTAGTGGAGGGTAAACACACCTTCCCTTAGTGGGGTAGTGGAGGGTAAACACACCTTCCCTTAGTGGGGTAGTGGAGGGTAAACACACCTTCCCTTAGTGGGATAGTGGAGGGTAAACACACCTTCCCTTAGTGGGGTAGTGGAGGGTAAACACACCTTCCCTTAGTGGGGTAGTGGAGGGTAAACACACCTTCCCTTAGTGGGGTAGTGGAGGGTAAACACACCTTCCCTTAGTGGGGTAGTGGAGGGTAAACACACCTTCCCTTAGTGGGGTAGTGGAGGGTAAACACACCTTCCCTTAGTGGGGTAGTGGAGGGTAAACACAGCCTCCCTTAGTGGGGTAGTGGAGGGTAAACACACCTTCCCTTAGTGGGGGTAGTGGAGGGTAAACACACCTTCCCTTAGTGGGGTAGTGGAGGGTAAACACAGCTTCCCTTAGTGGGGTAGTGGAGGGTAAACACACCTTCCCTTAGTGGGTAGTGGAGGGTAAACACAGCTTCCCTTAGTGGGGTAGTGGAGGGTAAACACACCTTCCCTTAGTGGGGTAGTGGAGGGTAAACACAGCTTCCCTTAGTGGGGTAGTGGAGGGTAAACACACCTTCCCTTAGTGGGGTAGTGGAGGGTAAACACACCTTCCCTTAGTGGGGTAGTGGAGGGTAAACACACCTTCCCTTAGTGGGGTAGTGGAGGGTAAACACAGCTTCCCTTAGTGGGGTAGTGGAGGGTAAACACACCTTCCCTTAGTGGGGTAGTGGAGGGTAAACACACCTTCCCTTAGTGGGGTAGTGGAGGGTAAACACACCTTCCCTTAGTGGGGTAGTGGAGGGTAAACACACCTTCCCTTAGTGGGGTAGTGGAGGGTAAACACACCTTCCCTTAGTGGGGTAGTGGAGGGTAAACACACCTTCCCTTAGTGGGGTAGTGGAGGGTAAACACACCTTCCCTTAGTGGGGTAGTGGAGGGTAAACACACCTTCCCTTAGTGGGGTAGTGGAGGGTAAACACACCTTCCCTTAGTGGGGTAGTGGAGGGTAAACACACCTTCCCTTAGTGGGGTAGTGGAGGGTAAACACACCTTCCCTTAGTGGGGTAGTGGAGGGTAAACACACCTTCCCTTAGTGGGGTAGTGGAGGGTAAACACACCTTCCCTTAGTGGGGTAGTGGAGGGTAAACACAGCTTCCCTTAGTGGGGTAGTGGAGGGTAAACACAGGTTGGGGTAAACACAGCTTCCCGGGTAGTGGAGGGTCACAGGGGGTAGTGGAGGGTAAACACAGCTTCCCTAGTGGGGGTAGTGGAGGGTAAACACACCTTCCCTTAGTGGGGTAGTGAGGGTAAACACACCTTCCCTTAGTGGGGTAGTGGAGGGTAAACACACCTTCCCTTAGTGGGGTAGTGGAGGGTAAACACACCTTCCCTTAGTGGGGTAGTGGAGGGTTAAACACAGCTTTCCTTAGTGGGGTAGTGGAGGGTAAACACAGCTTCCCTTAGTGGGGTAGTGGAGGGTAAACACACCTTCCCTTAGTGGGGTAGTGGAGGGTAAACACACCTTCCCTTAGTGGGGTAGTGGAGGGTAAAACACAGTGGGGTAGTGGAGGGTAAACACACCTTCCCTTAGTGGGGTAGTGGAGGGTAAACACACCTTCCCTTAGTGGGGTAGTGGAGGGTAAACACAGCTTCCCTTTAGTGGGGTAGTGGAGGGTAAACACACCTTCCCTTAGTGGGGTAGTGGAGGGTAAACACACCTTCCCTTAGTGGGGTAGTGGAGGGTAAACACACCTTCCCTTAGTGGGGTAGTGGAGGGTAAACACAGCTTCCCTTAGTGGGGTAGTGGAGGGTAAACACAGCTTCCCTTAGTGGGGTAGTGGAGGGTAAACACACCTTCCCTTAGTGGGGTAGTGGAGGGTAAACACAGCTTCCCTTAGTGGGGTAGTGGAGGGTAAACACACCTTCCCTTAGTGGGGTAGTGGAGGGTAAACACACCTTCCCTTAGTGGGGTAGTGGAGGGGTAAACACACCTTCCCTTAGTGGGGTAGTGGAGGGTAAACACACCTTCCCTTAGTGGGTAGTGGAGGGTAAACACACCTTCCCTTAGTGGGGTAGTGGAGGGTAAACACAGCTTCCCTTAGTGGGGTAGTGGAGGGTAAACACAGCTTCCCTTAGTGGGGTAGTGGAGGGTAAACACACCTTCCCTTAGTGGGGTAGTGGAGGGTAAACACATCTTCCCTTACAGTGGAGTAGTGGAGGGTAAACACAGCTTCCCTTAGTCGGGTAGTGGAGGGTAAACACACCTTCCCTTAGTGGGGTAGTGGAGGGTAAACACAGCTTCCCTTACAGTGGGGTAGTGGAGGGTAAACACACCTTCCCTTAGTGGGGTAGTGGAGGGTAAACACAGCTACCTCTTAGTGGGGTAGTGGAGGGTAAACACACCTTCCCTTACGTGGGGTAGTGGAGGGTAAACACAGCTTCCCTTAGTGGGGTAGTGGAGGGTAAACACAGCTTCCCTTAGTGGGGTAGTGGAGGGTAAACACACCTTCCCTTACGTGGGGTAGTGGAGGGTAAACACACCTTCCCTTAGTGGGGTAGTGGAGGGTAAACACACCTTCCCTTAGTGGGGTAGTGGAGGGTAAACACACCTTCCCTTAGTGGGGTAGTGGAGGGTAAACACACCTTCCCTTAGTGGGGATAGTGGAGGGTAAACACACCTTCCCTTACGTGGGGTAGTGGAGGGTAAACACAGCTTCCCTTAAGTGGAGTAGTGGAGGGTAAACACACCTTCCCTTAGTGGGGTAGTGGAGGGTAAACACACCTTCCCTTAGTGGGGTAGTGGAGGGTAAACACACCTTCCCTTATTGGGGTAGTGGAGGGTAAACACACCTTCCCTTAGTGGGATAGTGGAGGGTAAACACAGCTTCCCTTAGTGGGGTAGTGGAGGGTAAACACACCTTCCCTTAGTGGGGTAGTGGAGGGTAAACACACCTTCCCTTACAGTGGGGTAGTGGAGGGTAAACACACCTTCCCTTAGTGGGGTAGTGGAGGGTAAACACACCTTCCCTTAGTGGGATAGTGGAGGGTAAACACACCTTCCCTTAGTGGGGTAGTGGAGGGTAAACACACCTTCCCTTAGTGGGGTAGTGGAGGGTAAACACAGCTTCCCTTAGTGGGGTAGTGGAGGGTAAACACACCTTCCCTTAGTGGGGTAGTGGAGGGTAAACACACCTTCCCTTAGTGGGGTAGTGGAGGGTAAACACAGCTTCCCTTAGTGGGGTAGTGGAGGGTAAACACACCTTCCCTTAGTGGGGTAGTGGAGGGTAAACACACCTTCCCTTAGTGGGGTAGTGGAGGGTAAACACACCTTCCCTTAGTGGGGTAGTGGAGGGTAAACACACCTTCCCTTAGTGGGTAGTGGAGGGTAAACACACCTTCCCTTAGTGGGGTAGTGGAGGGTAAACACACCTTCCCTTAGTGGGGTAGTGGAGGGTAAACACACCTTCCCTTAGTGGGGTAGTGGAGGGTAAACACAGCTTCCCTTAGTGGGGTAGTGGAGGGTAAACACAGCTTCCCTTAGTGGGGTAGTGGAGGGTAAACACAGTGGGGTAGTGGATGGGTAAACACAGCTTCCCTTAGTGGGGTAGTGGAGGGTAAACACAGTGGGGTAGTGGAGGGTAAACACACCTTCCCTTAGTGGGGTAGTGGAGGGTAAACACACCTTCCCCTTGAGTGGGGTAGTGGAGGGTAAACACACCTTCCCTTAGTGGGGTAGTGGAGGGTAAACACAGCTTCCCTTAGTGGGGTAGTGGAGGGTAAACACAGCTTCCCTTACAGTGGGGTAGTGGAGGGTAAACACAGCTTCCCTTAGTGGGGTAGTGGAGGGTAAACACACCTTCCCTTAGTGGGGTAGTGGAGGGTAAACACACCTTCCCTTAGTGGGATAGTGGAGGGTAAACACAGCTTCCCTTAGTGGGGTAGTGGAGGGTAAACACACCTTCCTTAGTGGGGTAGTGGAGGGTAAACACACCTTCCCTTAGTGGGATAGTGGAGGGTAAACACAGCTTCCCTTAGTGGGGTAGTGGAGGGTAAACACACCTTCCCTTAGTGGGGTAGTGGAGGGTAAACACAGCTTCCCTTAGTGGGATAGTGGAGGGTAAACACAGCTTCCCTTAGTGGGATAGTGGAGGGTAAACACAGCTTCCCTTAGTGGGGTAGTGGAGGGTAAACACAGCTTCCCTTACAGTGGGGTAGTGGAGGGTAAACACACCTTCCCTTAGTGGATAGTGGAGGGTAAACACACCTTCCCTTCAGTGGGGAGAGGTAAACACACCTTCCCTTAGTGGGGTAGTGGAGGGTAAACACACCTTCCCTTAGTGGGGTAGTGGAGGGTAAACACAGCTTCCCTTAGTGGGGTAGTGGAGGGTAAACACAGCTTCCCTTAGTGGGGTAGTGGAGGGTAAACACACCTTCCCTTAGTGGGGTAGTGGAGGGTAAACACAGTGGGGTAGTGGAGGGTAAACACACCTTCCCTTAGTGGGGTAGTGGAGGGTAAACACAGTGGGGTAGTGGAGGGTAAACACACCTTCCCTTAGTGGGGTAGTGGAGGGTAAACACACCTTCCCTTACAGTGGGATAGTGGAGGGTAAACACACCTTCCCTTAGTGGGGTAGTGGAGGGTAAACACACCTTCCCTTAGTGGGGTAGTGGAGGGTAAACACAGCTTCCCTTACAGTGGGGTAGTGGAGGGTAAACACAGCTTCCCTTAGTGGGGTAGTGGAGGGTAAACACACCTTCCCTTAGTGGGGTAGTGGAGGGTAAACACACCTTCCCTTAGTGGGGTAGTGGAGGGTAAACACAGCTTCCCTTAGTGGGGTAGTGGAGGGTAAACACACCTTCCCTTAGTGGGGTAGTGGAGGGTAAACACACCTTCCCTTAGTGGGGTAGTGGAGGGTAAACACACCTTCCCTTAGTGGGGTAGTGGAGGGTAAACACACCTTCCCTTAGTGGGGTAGTGGAGGGTAAACACAGCTTCCCTTAGTGGGGTAGTGGAGGGTAAACACAGCTTCCCTTAGTGGGGTAGTGGAGGGTAAACACAGCTTCCCTTAGTGGGGTAGTGGAGGGTAAACACACCTTCCCTTACAGTGGGGTAGTGGAGGGTAAACACAGCTTCCCTTAGTGGGGTAGTGGAGGGTAAACACAGCTTCAATTAGTGGGATAGTGGAGGGTAAACACACCTTCCCTTAGTGGGGTAGTGGAGGGTAAACACACCTTCCCTTAGTGGGATAGTGGAGGGTAAACACACCTTCCCTTAGTGGGGTAGTGGAGGGTAAACACACCTTCCCTTAGTGGGGTAGTGGAGGGTAAACACACCTTCCCTTAGTGGGGTAGTGGAGGGTAAACACACCTTCCTTAGTGGGGTAGTGGAGGGTAAACACAGCCTTCCCTTTAGTGGGGTAGTGGAGGGTAAACACAGCCTTCCCTTAGTGGGGTAGTGGAGGGTAAACACACCTTCCCTTAGTGGGGTAGTGGAGGGTAAACACACCTTCCCTTAGTGGGGTAGTGGAGGGTAAACACAGCTTCCCTTAGTGGGGTAGTGGAGGGTAAACACACCTTCCCTTAGTGGGGTAGTGGAGGGTAAACACACCTTCCCTTAGTGGGGTAGTGGAGGGTAAACACACCTTCCCTTAGTGGGGTAGTGGAGGGTAAACACAGCTTCCCTTAGTGGGGTAGTGGAGGGTAAACACAGCTTCCCTTAGTGGGGTAGTGGAGGGTAAACACACCTTCCCTTAGTGGGGTAGTGGAGGGTAAACACAGCTTCCCTTAGTGGGGTAGTGGAGGGTAAACACACCTTCCCTTAGTGGGGTAGTGGAGGGTAAACACACCTTCCCTTAGTGGGGTAGTGGAGGGTAAACACACCTTCCCTTAGTGGGGTAGTGGAGGGTAAACACAGCTTCCCTTAGTGGGATAGTGGAGGGTAAACACAGCTTCCCTTAGTGGGGTAGTGGAGGGTAAACACAGCTTCCCTTAGTGGGGTAGTGGAGGGTAAACACACCTTCCCTTACAGTGGGATAGTGGAGGGTAAACACACCTTCCCTTACAGTGGGATAGTGGAGGGTAAACACACCTTCCCTTAGTGGGGTAGTGGAGGGTAAACACACCTTCCCTTAGTGGGGTAGTGGAGCGTAAACACAGCTTCTCTTAGTGGGGTAGTGGAGGGTAAACACAGCTTCCCTTAGTGGGGTAGTGGAGGGTAAACACAGCTTCCCTTAGTGGGGTAGTGGAGGGTAAACACAGTGGGGTAGTGGAGGGTAAACACACCTTGGCGTAGTGGAGTAAACACAGTGGGGTAGTGGAGGGTAAACACACCTTCCCTTAGTGGGGTAGTGGAGGGTAAACACACCTTCCCTTACAGTGGGATAGTGGAGGGTAAACACACCTTCCCTTAGTGGGGTAGTGGAGGGTAAACACAGCTTCCCTTAGTGGGGTAGTGGAGGGTAAACACAGCTTCCCTTACAGTGGGGTAGTGGAGGGTAAACACAGCTTCCCTTAGTGGGGTAGTGGAGGGTAAACACACCTTCCCTTAGTGGGGTAGTGGAGGGTAAACACACCTTCCCTTAGTGGGATAGTGGAGGGTAAACACAGCTTCCCTTAGTGGGGTAGTGGAGGGTAAACACACCTTCCCTTAGTGGGATAGTGGAGGGTAAACACACATTCCCTTAGTGGGGTAGTGGAGGGTAAACACAGCTTCCCTTAGTGGGGTAGTGGAGGGTAAACACAGCTTCCCTTAGTGGGGTAGTGGAGGGTAAACACAGCTTCCCTTAGTGGGGTAGTGGAGGGTAAACACAGCTTCCCTTAGTGGGGTAGTGGAGGGTAAACACAGCTTCCCTTAGTGGGATAGTGGAGGGTAAACACACCTTCCCTTACAGTGGGATAGTGGAGGGTAAACACAGCTTCCCTTAGTGGGGTAGTGGAGGGTAAACACAGCTTCAATTAGTGGGATAGTGGAGGGTAAACACACCTTCCCTTAGTGGGGTAGTGGAGGGTAAACACACCTTCCCTTAATGGGATAGTGGAGGGTAAACACACCTTCCCTTAGTGGGGTAGTGGAGGGTAAACACACCTTCCCTTAGTGGGGTAGTGGAGGGTAAACACAGCTTCCCTTAGTGGGGTAGTGGAGGGTAAACACACCTTCCCTTACAGTGGGATAGTGGAGGGTAAACACACCTTCCCTTAGTGGGGTAGTGGAGGGTAAACACAGCTTCCCTTAGTGGGGTAGTGGAGGGTAAACACACCTTCCCTTACAGTGGGGTAGTGGAGGGTAAACACACCTTCCCTTAGTGGGGTAGTGGAGGGTAAACACACCTTCCCTTAGTGGGGATAGTGGAGGGTAAACACACCTTCCCTTAGTGGGGTAGTGGAGGGTAAACACAGCTTCCCTTAGTGGGGTAGTGGAGGGTAAACACACCTTCCCTTAAGTGGGGTAGTGGAGGGTAAACACACCTTCCCTTAGTGGGGTAGTGGAGGGTAAACACAGCTTCCCTTAGTGGGGTAGTGGAGGGTAAACACAGCTTCCCTTAGTGGGGTAGTGGAGGGTAAACACAGCTTCATTAGTGGGGTAGTGGAGGGTAAACACACCTTCCCTTAGTGGGGTAGTGGAGGGTAAACACACCTTCCCTTAGTGGGATAGTGGAGGGTAAACACACCTTCCCTTAGTGGGGTAGTGGAGGGTAAACACACCTTCCCTTAGTGGGGTAGTGGAGGGTAAACACACCTTCCCTTAGTGGGGTAGTGGAGGGTAAACACACCTTCCCTTACAGTGGGATAGTGGAGGGTAAACACACCTTCCCTTAGTGGGGTAGTGGAGGGTAAACACAGCTTCCCTTAGTGGGGTAGTGGAGGGTAAACACACCTTCCCTTACAGTGGGGTAGTGGAGGGTAAACACACCTTCCCTTAGTGGGGTAGTGGAGGGTAAACACACCTTCCCTTAGTGGGGTAGTGGAGGGTAAACACACCTTCCCTTAGTGGGGTAGTGGAGGGTAAACACAGCTTCCCTTAGTGGGGTAGTGGAGGGTAAACACACCTTCCCTTAGTGGGGTAGTGGAGGGTAAACACACCTTCCCTTAGTGGGGTAGTGGAGGGTAAACACAGCTTCCCTTAGTGGGGTAGTGGAGGGTAAACACACCTTCCCTTAGTGGGGTAGTGGAGGGTAAACACACCTTCCCTTAGTGGGGTAGTGGAGGGTAAACACACCTTCCCTTAGTGGGGTAGTGGAGGGTAAACACACCTTCCCTTAGTGGGGTAGTGGAGGGTAAACACACCTTCCCTTAGTGGGGTAGTGGAGGGTAAACACAGCTTCCCTTAGTGGGGTAGTGGAGGGTAAACACAGCTTCCCTTAGTGGGGTAGTGGAGGGTAAACACACCTTCCCTTAGTGGGGTAGTGGAGGGTAAACACACCTTCCCTTAGTGGGGTAGTGGAGGGTAAACACAGCTTCCCTTAGTGGGGTAGTGGAGGGTAAACACAGTGGGGTAGTGGAGGGTAAACACACCTTCCCTTAGTGGGGTAGTGGAGGGTAAACACACCTTCCCTTACAGTGGGATAGTGGAGGGTAAACACACCTTCCCTTAGTGGGGTAGTGGAGGGTAAACACAGCTTCCCTTAGTGGGGTAGTGGAGGGTAAACACACCTTCCCTTACAGTGGGGTAGTGGAGGGTAAACACACCTTCCCTTAGTGGGGTAGTGGAGGGTAAACACAGCTTCCCTTAGTGGGGTAGTGGAGGGTAAACACACCTTCCCTTATTGGGAAACTGGAGGGTAAACACACCTTCCCTTAGTGGGATAGTGGAGGGTAAACACAGCTTCCCTTAGTGGGGTAGTGGAGGGTAAACACACCTTCCCTTAGTGGGGTAGTGGAGGGTAAACACACCTTCCCTTAGTGGGGTAGTGGAGGGTAAACACAGCTTCCCTTAGTGGGGTAGTGGAGGGTAAACACACCTTCCCTTACAGTGGGATAGTGGAGGGTAAACACACCTTCCCTTACAGTGGGGTAGTGGAGGGTAAACACAGCTTCCCTTAGTGGGGTAGTGGAGGGTAAACACACCTTCCCTTAGTGGGGTAGTGGAGGGTAAACACAGCTTCCCTTAGTGGGATAGTGGAGGGTAAACACAGCTTCCCTTAGTGGGATAGTGGAGGGTAAACACAGCTTCCCTTAGTGGGGTAGTGGAGGGTAAACACAGTGGGGTAGTGGAGGGTAAACACACCTTCCCTTAGTGGGGTAGTGGAGGGTAAACACACCTTCCCTTAGTGGGATAGTGGAGGGTAAACACAGCTTCCCTTAGTGGGGTAGTGGAGGGTAAACACACCTTCCCTTAGTGGGGTAGTGGAGGGTAAACACACATTCCCTTAGTGGGGTAGTGGAGGGTAAACACAGCTTCCCTTAGTGGGGTAGTGGAGGGTAAACACACCTTCCCTTAGTGGGGTAGTGGAGGGTAAACACACCTTCCCTTAGTGGGGTAGTGGAGGGTAAACACACCTTCCCTTAGTGGGGTAGTGGAGGGTAAACACACCTTCCCTTAGTGGGGTAGTGGAGGGTAAACACACCTTCCCTTAGTGGGGTAGTGGAGGGTAAACACACCTTCCCTTAGTGGGGTAGTGGAGGGTAAACACACCTTCCTAGTGGGGTAGTGGAGGGTAAACACAGCTTCCCTTAGTGGGGTAGTGGAGGGTAAACACAGCTTCCCTTTGGGGTAGTGGAGGGTAAACACACCTTCCCTTAGTGGGGTAGTGGAGGGTAAACACAGCTTCCCTTACAGTGGGTAGTGGAGGGTAAACACACCTTCCCTTAGTGGGGTAGTGGAGGGTAAACACAGCTTCCCTTAGTGGGGTAGTGGAGGGTAAACACACCTTCCCTTACGTGGGGTAGTGGAGGGTAAACACAGCTTCCCTTAGTGGGGTAGTGGAGGGTAAACACACCTTCCCTTAGTGGGGTAGTGGAGGGTAAACACACCTTCCCTTAGTGGGATAGTGGAGGGTAAACACAGCTTCCCTTAGTGGGGTAGTGGAGGGTAAACACACCTTCCCTTACAGTGGGGTAGTGGAGGGTAAACACACCTTCCCTTAGAGGGGTAGTGGAGGGTAAACACACCTTCCCTTAGTGGGATAGTGGAGGGTAAACATACCTTCCCTTAGTGGGGTAGTGGAGGGTAAAAACACCTTCCCTTAGTGGGGTAGTGGAGGGTAAACACACCTTCCCTTAGTGGGGTAG
Organism: Coregonus clupeaformis; assembly: GCF_020615455.1. Taxonomy (NCBI): domain Eukaryota; kingdom Metazoa; phylum Chordata; class Actinopteri; order Salmoniformes; family Salmonidae; genus Coregonus; species Coregonus clupeaformis. Next base: position 36,500,437 of record NC_059196.1, read on the forward strand.
TGGAGGGTAAACACACCTTCCCTTAGTGGGGTAGTGGAGGGTAAACACAGCTTCCCTTAGTGGGGTAGTGGAGGGTAAACACACCTTCCCTTAGTGGGGTAGTGGAGGGGTAAACACACCTTCCCTTAGTGGGGTAGTGGAGGGTAAACACAGCTTCCCTTAGTGGGTAGTGGAGGGTAAACACACCTTCCCTTACAGTGGGTAGTGGAGGGTAAACACAGCTTCCCTTAGTGGGGTAGTGGAGGGTAAACACAGCTTCCCTTAGTGGGATAGTGGAGGGTAAACACACCTTCCCTTAGTGGGGGTAGTGGAGGGTAAACACACCTTCCCTTAGTGGGATAGTGGAGGGTAAACACACCTTCCCTTAGTGGGGTAGTGGAGGGTAAACACACCTTCCCTTAGTGGGGTAGTGGAGGGTAAACACACCTTCCCTTAGTGGGGTAGTGGAGGGTAAACACACCTTCCCTTACAGTGGGATAGTGGAAGGTAAACACACCTTCCCTTAGTGGGGTAGTGGAGGGTAAACACAGCTTCCCTTAGTGGGGTAGTGGAGGGTAAACACACCTTCCCTTAGTGGGGTAGTGGAGGGTAAACACACCTTCCCTTAGTGGGGTAGTGGAGGGTAAACACACCTTCCCTTAGTGGGGTAGTGGAGGGTAAACACACCTTCCCTTAGTGGGGTAGTGGAGGGTAAACACAGCTTCCCTTAGTGGGGTAGTGGAGGGTAAACACACCTTCCCTTAGTGGGGTAGTGGAGGGTAAACACAGCTTCCCTTAGTGGGGTAGTGGAGGGTAAACACAGCTTCCCTTAGTGGGGTAGTGGAGGGTAAACACAGCCTTCCCTTAGTGGGGTAGTGGAGGGTAAACACAGCTTCCCTTAGTGGGGTAGTGGAGGGTAAACACACCTTCCCTTAGTGGGGTAGTGGAGGGTAAACACACCTTCCCTTAGTGGGGTAGTGGAGGGTAAACACACCTTCCCTTAGTGGGGTAGTGGAGGGTAAACACACCTTCCCTTAGTGGGGTAGTGGAGGGTAAACACAGCTTCCCTTAGTGGGGTAGTGGAGGGTAAACACACCTTCCCTTACAGTGGGGTAGTGGAGGGTAAACACACCTTCCCTTAGTGGGGTAGTGGAGGGTAAACACAGCTTCCCTTAGTGGGGTAGTGGAGGGTAAACACACCTTCCCTTAGTGGGGTAGTGGAGGGTAAACACACCTTCCCTTAGTGGGGTAGTGGAGGGTAAACACACCTTCCCTTAGTGGGGATAGTGGAGGGTAAACACACCTTCCCTTAGTGGGGTAGTGGAGGGTAAACACAGCTTCCCTTAGTGGGGTAGTGGAGGGTAAACACACCTTCCCTTAGTGGGGTAGTGGAGGGTAAACACACCTTCCCTTAGTGGGGTAGTGGAGGGTAAACACAGCTTCCCTTAGTGGGGTAGTGGAGGGTAAACACACCTTCCCTTAGTGGGGTAGTGGAGGGTAAACACACCTTCCCTTAGTGGGGTAGTGGAGGGTAAACACACCTTCCCTTAGTGGGGTAGTGGAGGGTAAACACACCTTCCCTTAGTGGGGTAGTGGAGGGTAAACACACCTTCCCTTAGTGGGGTAGTGGAGGGTAAACACACCTTCCCCTTAGTGGGGTAGTGGAGGGTAAACACAGCTTCCCCTTAGTGGGGTAGTGGAGGGTAAACACACCTTCCCTTAGTGGGGTAGTGGAGGGTAAACACACCTTCCCTTAGTGGGGTAGTGGAGGGTAAACACAGCTTCCCTTAGTGGGGTAGTGGAGGGTAAAACACCTTAGTGGGGTAGTGGAGGGTAAACACACCTTCCCTTAGTGGGGTAGTGGAGGGTAAACACACCTTCCCTTACAGTGGGATAGTGGAGGGTAAACACACCTTCCCTTAGTGGGGTAGTGGAGGGTAAACACACCTTCCCTTAGTGGGGTAGTGGAGGGTAAACACACCTTCCCTTACAGTGGGGTAGTGGAGGGTAAACACACCTTCCCTTAGTGGGGTAGTGGAGGGTAAACACACCTTCCCTTAGTGGGGTAGTGGAGGGTAAACACACCTTCCCTTAGTGGGGTAGTGGAGGGTAAACACACCTTCCCTTAGTGGGATAGTGGAGGGTAAACACACCTTCCCTTAGTGGGGTAGTGGAGGGTAAACACACCTTCCCTTAGTGGGGTAGTGGAGGGTAAACACAGCTTCCCTTAGTGGGGTAGTGGAGGGTAAACACACCTTCCCTTAGTGGGGTAGTGGAGGGTAAACACACCTTCCCTTAGTGGGGATAGTGGAGGGTAAACACACCTTCCCTTACGTGGGATAGTGGAGGGTAAACACACCTTCCCTTAGTGGGGTAGTGGAGGGTAAACACAGCTTCCCCTTAGTGGGGTAGTGGAGGGTAAACACACCTTCCCTTAGTGGGGTAGTGGAGGGTAAACACACCTTCCCTTAGTGGGGTAGTGGAGGGTAAACACACCTTCCCTTAGTGGGGTAGTGGAGGGTAAACACCCTAGTGGGGTAGTGGAGGGTAAACACACCTTCCCTTAGTGGGGTAGTGGAGGGTAAACACACCTTCCCTTAGTGGGGTAGTGGAGGGTAAACACAGCTTCCCTTAGTGGGGTAGTGGAGGGTAAACACACCTTCCCTTAGTGGGGTAGTGGAGGGTAAACACACCTTCCCTTAGTGGGGTAGTGGAGGGTAAACACACCTTCCCTTAGTGGGGTAGTGGAGGGTAAACACACCTTCCCTTAGTGGGGTAGTGGAGGGTAAACACACCTTCCCTTAGTGGGGTAGTGGAGGGTAAACACACCTTCCCTTAGTGGGGTAGTGGAGGGTAAACACACCTTCCCTTAGTGGGGTAGTGGAGGGTAAACACAGCTTCCCTTAGTGGGGTAGTGGAGGGTAAACACACCTTCCCTTAGTGGGGTAGTGGAGGGTAAACACAGCTTCCCTTAGTGGGGTAGTGGAGGGTAAACACAGTGGGGTAGTGGAGGGTAAACACACCTTCCCTTAGTGGGGTAGTGGAGGGTAAACACACCTTCCCTTAGTGGGGTAGTGGAGGGTAAACACAGCTTCCCTTAGTGGGGTAGTGGAGGGTAAACACACCTTCCCTTAGTGGGGTAGTGGAGGGTAAACACACCTTCCCTTAGTGGGGTAGTGGAGGGTAAACACAGCTTCCCTTAGTGGGGTAGTGGAGGGTAAACACACCTTCCCTTAGTGGGGTAGTGGAGGGTAAACACACCTTCCCTTAGTGGGGTAGTGGAGGGTAAACACAGCTTCCCTTAGTGGGGTAGTGGAGGGTAAACACACCTTCCCTTAGTGGGGTAGTGGAGGGTAAACACACCTTCCCTTAGTGGGGTAGTGGAGGGTAAACACAGCCTTCCCTTAGTGGGGTAGTGGAGGGTAAACACACCTTCCCTTAGTGGGGTAGTGGAGGGTAAACACAGCTTCCCTTAGTGGGGTAGTGGAGGGTAAACACACCTTCCCTTAGTGGATAGGGAGGGGAAAACACACCTCCCTTAGTGGGATAGTGGAGGGTAAACACACCTTCCCCTTAGTGGGGTAGTGGAGGGTAAACACAGCTTCCCTTAGTGGGGTAGTGGAGGGTAAACACAGCTTCCCTTAGTGGGGTAGTGGAGGGTAAACACACCTTCCCTTAGTGGGGTAGTGGAGGGTAAACACAGCTTCCCTTAGTGGGGTAGTGGAGGGTAAACACACCTTCCCTTAGTGGGGTAGTGAGGGTAAACACACCTTCCCTTAGTGGGGTAGTGGAGGGTAAACACAGCTTCCCTTAGTGGGGTAGTGGAGGGTAAACACACCTTCCCTTACAGTGGGGTAGTGGAGGGTAAACACACCTTCCCTTAGTGGGGTAGTGGAGGGTAAACACACCTTCCCTTAGTGGGGTAGTGGAGGGTAAACACACCTTCCCTTAGTGGGGTAGTGGAGGGTAAACACACCTTCCCTTAGTGGGGTAGTGGAGGGTAAACACACCTTCCCTTAGTGGGGTAGTGGAGGGTAAACACACCTTCCCTTAGTGGGGTAGTGGAGGGTAAACACAGCTTCCCTTAGTGGGGTAGTGGAGGGTAAACACACCTTCCCTAGTGGGGTAGTGGAGGGTAAACACACCTTCCCTTAGTGGGGTAGTGGAGGGTAAACACAGCTTCCCTTAGTGGGGTAGTGGAGGGTAAACACACCTTCCCTTAGTGGGGTAGTGGAGGGTAAACACACCTTCCCTTAGTGGGGGTAGTGGAGGGTAAACACACCTTCCCTTAGTGGGGTAGTGGAGGGTAAACACAGCTTCCCTTAGTGGGGTAGTGGAGGGTAAACACACCTTCCCTTAGTGGGGTAGTGGAGGGTAAACACAGCTTCCCTTAGTGGGGTAGTGGAGGGTAAACACACCTTCCCTTAGTGGGGTAGTGGAGGGTAAACACACCTTCCCTTAGTGGGGTAGTGGAGGGTAAACACACCTTCCCTTAGTGGGGTAGTGGAGGGTAAACACACCTTCCCTTAGTGGGGTAGTGGAGGGTAAACACACCTTCCCTTAGTGGGGTAGTGGAGGGTAAACACACCTTCCCTTAGTGGGGTAGTGGAGGGTAAACACACCTTCCCTTACAGTGGGATAGTGGAGGGTAAACACACCTTCCCTTAGTGGGGTAGTGGAGGGTAAACACAGCTTCCCTTAGTGGGGTAGTGGAGGGTAAATACACCTTCCCTTACAGTGGGGTAGTGGAGGGTAAACACAGCTTCCCTTAGTGGGGTAGTGGAGGGTAAACACAGCTTCCCTTAGTGGGGTAGTGGAGGGTAAACACACCTTCCCTTAGTGGGGTAGTGGAGGGTAAACACACCTTCCCTTAGTGGGGTAGTGGAGGGTAAACACACCTTCCCTTAGTGGGGTAGTGGAGGGTAAACACAGCTTCCCTTAGTGGGGTAGTGGAGGGTAAACACACCTTCTTCAGTGGGGTAGTGGAGGGTAAACACACCTTCCCTTAGTGGGGTAGTGGAGGGTAAACACACCTTCCCTTACAGTGGGATAGTGGAGGGTAAACACACCTTCCCTTAGTGGGGTAGTGGAGGGTAAACACAGCTTCCCTTAGTGGGGTAGTGGAGGGTAAACACACCTTCCCTTAGTAGTGGGGAACACACCTTTAGTGGGGTAGTGGAGGGTAAACACAGCTTCCCTTAGTGGGGTAGTGGAGGGTAAACACACCTTCCCTTACAGTGGGATAGTGGAGGGTAAACACACCTTCCCTTACAGTGGGGTAGTGGAGGGTAAACACAACTTCCCTTAGTGGGGTAGTGGAGGGTAAACACAGTGGGGTAGTGGAGGGTAAACACACCTTCCCTTAGTGGGGTAGTGGAGGGTAAACACACCTTCCCTTAGTGGGGTAGTGGAGGGTAAACACAGCTTCCCTTAGTGGGGTAGTGGAGGGTAAACACACCTTCCTTAGTGGGGTAGTGGAGGGTAAACACACCTTCCCTTAGTGGGGTAGTGGAGGGTAAACACACCTTCCCTTAGTGGGGTAGTGGAGGGTAAACACAGCTTCCCCTTAGTGGGGTAGTGGAGGGTAAACACACCTTCCCTTAGTGGGGTAGTGGAGGGTAAACACACCTTCCCTTAGTGGGGTAGTGGAGGGTAAACACACCTTCCCTTAGTGGGGTAGTGGAGGGTAAACACACCTTCCCTTAGTGGGGTAGTGGAGGGTAAACACAGCTTCCCTTAGTGGGGTAGTGGAGGGTAAACACACCTTCCCTTAGTGGGGTAGTGGAGGGTAAACACACCTTCCCTTAGTGGGGTAGTGGAGGGTAAACACACCTTCCCTTAGTGGGGTAGTGGAGGGTAAACACAGCTTCCCTTAGTGGGGTAGTGGAGGGTAAACACACCTTCCCTTAGTGGGGTAGTGGAGGGTAAACACAGCCTTCCCTAGTGGGGTAGTGGAGGGTAAACACACCTTCCCTTACGTGGGGTAGTGGAGGGTAAACACACCTTCCTTAGTGGGGTAGTGGAGGGTAAACACACCTTCCCTTAGTGGGGTAGTGGAGGGTAAACACACCTTCCCTTAGTGGGTAGTGGAGGGTAAACACACCTTCCCTTAGTGGGGTAGTGGAGGGTAAACACACCTTCCCTTAGTGGGGTAGTGGAGGGTAAACACAGCTTCCCTTAGTGGGGTAGTGGAGGGTAAACACAGCTTCCCTTAGTGGGGTAGTGGAGGGTAAACACACCTTCCCTTAGTGGGGTAGTGGAGGGTAAACACACCTTCCCTTAGTGGGGTAGTGGAGGGTAAACACACCTTCCCTTAGTGGGGTAGTGGAGGGTAAACACACCTTCCCTTAGTGGGGTAGTGGAGGGTAAACACACCTTCCCTTAGTGGGGTAGTGGAGGGTAAACACACCTTCCCCTTAGTGGGGTAGTGGAGGGTAAAACACAGCTTCCCTTAGTGGGGTAGTGGAGGGTAAACACAGCTTCCCTTAGTGGGGTAGTGGAGGGTAAACACACCTTCCCTTAGTGGGGTAGTGGAGGGTAAACACAGCTTCCCTTAGTGGGATAGTGGAGGGTAAACACACCTTCCCTTACGTGGGGTAGTGGAGGGTAAACACAGCTTCCCTTAGTGGGGTAGTGGAGGGTAAACACACCTTCCCTTAGTGGGGTAGTGGAGGGTAAACACACCTTCCCTTAGTGGGGTAGTGGAGGGTAAACACACCTTCCCTTAGTGGGTAGTGGAGGGTAAACACACCTTCCCTTAGTGGGGTAGTGGAGGGTAAACACACCTTCCCTTAGTGGGGTAGTGGAGGGTAAACACACCTTCCCTTAGTGGGGTAGTGGAGGGTAAACACACCTTCCCTTAGTGGGTAGTGGAGGGTAAACACACCTTCCCTTAGTGGGATAGTGGAGGGTAAACACAGCTTCCCTTAGTGGGGTAGTGGAGGGTAAACACAGCTTCCCTTACAGTGGGGTAGTGGAGGGTAAACACACCTTCCCTTAGTGGGGTAGTGGAGGGTAAACACACCTTCCCTTAGTGGGGTAGTGGAGGGTAAACACAGCTTCCCTTAGTGGGGTAGTGGAGGGTAAACACACCTTCCCTTAGTGGGGTAGTGGAGGGTAAACACACCTTCCCTTAGTGGGGTAGTGGAGGGTAAACACACCTTCCCTTAGTGGGGTAGTGGAGGGTAAACACAGCTTCCCTTAGTGGGGTAGTGGAGGGTAAACACAGTGGGGTAGTGGAGGGTAAACACACCTTCCCTTAGTGGGGTAGTGGAGGGTAAACACACCTTCCCTTAGTGGGATAGTGGAGGGTAAACACACCTTCCCTTAGTGGGGTAGTGGAGGGTAAACACAGCTTCCCTTAGTGGGGTAGTGGAGGGTAAACACACCTTCCCTTACAGTGGGGTAGTGGAGGGTAAACACACTTCCCTTAGTGGGGTAGTGGAGGGTAAACACACCTTCCCTTAGTGGGGTAGTGGAGGGTAAACACACCTTCCCTTAGTGGGGTAGTGGAGGGTAAACACACCTTCCCTTAGTGGGGTAGTGGAGGGTAAACACAGCTTCCCTTAGTGGGGTAGTGGAGGGTAAACACACCTTCCCTTAGTGGGGTAGTGGAGGGTAAACACAGCTTCCCTTAGTGGGGTAGTGGAGGGTAAACACAGTGGGGTAGTGGAGGGTAAACACACCTTCCCTTAGTGGGGTAGTGGAGGGTAAACACACCTTCCCTTACAGTGGGATAGTGGAGGGTAAACACACCTTCCCTTAGTGGGGTAGTGGAGGGTAAACACAGCTTCCCTTAGTGGGGTAGTGGAGGGTAAACACAGCTTCCCTTAGTGGGGTAGTGGAGGGTAAACACACCTTCCCTTAGTGGGGTAGTGGAGGGTAAACACACCTTCCCTTAGTGGGGTAGTGGAGGGTAAACACACCTTCCCTTAGTGGGGTAGTGGAGGGTAAACACACCTTCCCTTAGTGGGGTAGTGGAGGGTAAACACACCTTCCCTTAGTGGGGTAGTGGAGGGTAAACACACCTTCCCTTAGTGGGGTAGTGGAGGGTAAACACAGCTTCCCTTAGTGGGGTAGTGGAGGGTAAACACAGCTTCCCTTAGTGGGGTAGTGGAGGGTAAACACACCTTCCCTTAGTGGGGTAGTGGAGGGTAAACACACCTTCCCTTAGTGGGGTAGTGGAGGGTAAACACACCTTCCCTTAGTGGGGTAGTGGAGGGTAAACACACCTTCCCTTAGTGGGTAGTGGAGGGTAAACACACCTTCCCTTAGTGGGGTAGTGGAGGGTAAACACACCTTCCCTTAGTGGGGTAGTGGAGGGTAAACACACCTTCCCTTAGTGGGGTAGTGGAGGGTAAACACACCTTCCCTTAGTGGGGTAGTGGAGGGTAAACACACCTTCCCTTAGTGGGGTAGTGGAGGGTAAACACAGCTTCCCCTTAGTGGGGTAGTGGAGGGTAAACACACCTTCCCTTAGTGGGGTAGTGGAGGGTAAACACACCTTCCCTTAGTGGGGTAGTGGAGGGTAAACACAGCTTCCCTTAGTGGGGTAGTGGAGGGTAAACACAGCTTCCCTTAAGTGGGGTAGTGGAGGGTAAACACAGCTTCCCTTAGTGGGGTAGTGGAGGGTAAACACACTCCCTAGTGGGGTAGTGGAGGGTAAACACAGCTTCCCTTAGTGGGGTAGTGGAGGGTAAACACTTCCCTTAGTGGGGTAGTGGAGGGTAAACACACCTTCCCTTAGTGGGGTAGTGGAGGGTAAACACACCTTCCCTTACAGTGGGGTAGTGGAGGGTAAACACACCTTCCCTTAGTGGGGTAGTGGAGGGTAAACACACCTTCCCCTTAGTGGGGTAGTGGAGGGTAAACACAGCTTCCCTTAGTGGGGTAGTGGAGGGTAAACACACCTTCCCTTAGTGGGGTAGTGGAGGGTAAACACACCTTCCCTTAGTGGGGTAGTGGAGGGTAAACACACCTTCCCTTAGTGGGGTAGTGGAGGGTAAACACACCTTCCCTTAGTGGGGTAGTGGAGGGTAAACACACCTTCCCTTAGTGGGGTAGTGGAGGGTAAACACACCTTCCCTTAGTGGGGTAGTGGAGGGTAAACACACCTTCCCTTAGTGGGGTAGTGGAGGGTAAACACACCTTCCCTTAGTGGGGTAGTGGAGGGTAAACACACCTTCCCTTAGTGGGGTAGTGGAGGGTAAACACAGCTTCCCTTAGTGGGGTAGTGGAGGGTAAACACAGCTTCCCTTAGTGGGGTAGTGGAGGGTAAACACACCTTCCCTTAGTGGGGTAGTGGAGGGTAAACACAGCTTCCCTTAGTGGGGTAGTGGAGGGTAAACACACCTTCCATTAGTGGGGTAGTGGAGGGTAAACACACCTTCCCTTAGTGGGGTAGTGGAGGGTAAACACACCTTCCCTTAGTGGGATAGTGGAGGGTAAACACACCTTCCCTTAGTGGGGTAGTGGAGGGTAAACACACCTTCCCTTAGTGGGGTAGTGGAGGGTAAACACAGCTTCCCTTAGTGGGGTAGTGGAGGGTAAACACACCTTCCCTTAGTGGGGATAGTGGAGGGTAAACACACCTTCCCTTAGTGGGGTAGTGGAGGGTAAACACAGCTTCCCTTAGTGGGGTAGTGGAGGGTAAACACAGCTTCCCTTAGTGGGGTAGTGGAGGGTAAACACACCTTCCCTTAGTGGGGTAGTGGAGGGTAAACACACCTTCCCTTAGTGGGGTAGTGGAGGGTAAACACACCCCAAGTGGGGTAGTGGAGGGTAAACACACCTTCCCTTAGTGGGGTAGTGGAGGGTAAACACACCTTCCCTTACGTGGGGTAGTGGAGGGTAAACACACCTTCCCTTAGTGGGGTAGTGGAGGGTAAACACACCTTCCCTTAGTGGGGTAGTGGAGGGTAAACACACCTTCCCTTAGTGGGGATAGTGGAGGGTAAACACACCTTCCCTTAGTGGGGTAGTGGAGGGTAAACACACCTTCCCTTAGTGGGGTAGTGGAGGGTAAACACACCTTCCCTTAGTGGGGTAGTGGAGGGTAAACACACCTTCCCTTAGTGGGGTAGTGGAGGGTAAACACACCTTCCCTTAGTGGGGTAGTGGAGGGTAAACACACCTTCCCTTAGTGGGGTAGTGGAGGGTAAACACAGCTTCCCTTAGTGGGGTAGTGGAGGGTAAACACAGCTTCCCTTAGTGGGGTAGTGGAGGGTAAACACACCTTCCCTTAGTGGGGTAGTGGAGGGTAAACACACCTTCCCTTAGTGGGGTAGTGGAGGGTAAACACACCTTCCCTTAGTGGGGTAGTGGAGGGTAAACACACCTTCCCTTAGTGGGGTAGTGGAGGGTAAACACAGCTTCCCTTAGTGGGGTAGTGGAGGGTAAACACAGCTTCCCTTAGTGGGGTAGTGGAGGGTAAACACAGCTTCCCTTAGTGGGGTAGTGGAGGGTAAACACACCTTCCCTTAGTGGGGTAGTGGAGGGTAAACACACCTTCCCTTAGTGGGGTAGTGGAGGGTAAACACACCTTCCCTTAGTGGGGTAGTGGAGGGTAAACACACCTTCCCATACAGTGGGTAGTGGAGGGTAAACACACCTTCCCTTAGTGGGGTAGTGGAGGGTAAACACACCTTCCCTTAGTGGGGTAGTGGAGGGTAAACACACCTTCCCTTACGTGGGGTAGTGGAGGGTAAACACACCTTCCCTTAGTGGGGTAGTGGAGGGTAAACACACCTTCCCTTAGTGGGGTAGTGGAGGGTAAACACAGCTTCCCTTACGTGGGGTAGTGGAGGGTAAACACAGCTTCCCTTAGTGGGGTAGTGGAGGGTAAACACACCTTCCCTTAGTGGGGTAGTGGAGGGTAAACACAGCTTCCCTTAGTGGGGTAGTGGAGGGTAAACACACCTTCCCTTAGTGGGGAAGTGGAGGGTAAACACACCTTCCCCTTAGTGGGGTAGTGGAGGGTAAACACACCTTCCCTTAGTGGGGTAGTGGAGGGTAAACACACCTTCCCTTACAGTGGGGTAGTGGAGGGTAAACACACCTTCCCTTAGTGGGGTAGTGGAGGGTAAACACACCTTCCCTTAGTGGGGTAGTGGAGGGTAAACACACCTTCCCTTACAGTGGGGTAGTGGAGGGTAAACACACCTTCCCTTAGTGGGGTAGTGGAGGGTAAACACAGCTTCCCTTAGTGGGGTAGTGGAGGGTAAACACAGCTTCCCTTAGTGGGGTAGTGGAGGGTAAACACAGCTTCCCTTAGTGGGGTAGTGGAGGGTAAACACACCTTCCCTTAGTGGGGTAGTGGAGGGTAAACACACCTCCCTAGTGGGGTAGTGGAGGGTAAACACACCTTCCCTTAGTGGGGTAGTGGAGGGTAAACACAGCTTCCCTTAGTGGGGTAGTGGAGGGTAAACACACCTTCCCTTAGTGGGGTAGTGGAGGGTAAACACAGCTTCCCTTAGTGGGTAGTGGAGGGTAAACACACCTTCCCTTAGTGGGGTAGTGGAGGGTAAACACAGCTTCCCTTAGTGGGGTAGTGGAGGGTAAACACAGTTAGTGGAGGGTAAACACACCTTCCCTTAGTGGGGTAGTGGAGGGTAAACACACCTTCCCTTAGTGGGATAGTGGAGGGTAAACACAGCTTCCCTTAGTGGGGTAGTGGAGGGTAAACACACCTTCCCTTACAGTGGGGTAGTGGAGGGTAAACACACCTTCCCTTAGTGGGGTAGTGGAGGGTAAACACAGCTTCCCTTAGTGGGGTAGTGGAGGGTAAACACAGCTTCCCTTACAGTGGGGTAGTGGAGGGTAAACACAGCTTCCCTTAGTGGGGTAGTGGAGGGTAAACACACCTTCCCTTAGTGGGGTAGTGGAGGGTAAACACAGCTTCCCTTAGTGGGGTAGTGGAGGGTAAACACAGTGGGGTAGTGGAGGGTAAACACACCTTCCCTTAGTGGGGTAGTGGAGGGTAAACACACCTTCCCTTACAGTGGGGTAGTGGAGGGTAAACACACCTTCCCTTAGTGGGGTAGTGGAGGGTAAACACACCTTCCCTTAGTGGGGTAGTGGAGGGTAAACACACCTTCCCTTAGTGGGGTAGTGGAGGGTAAACACACCTTCCCTTAGTGGGGTAGTGGAGGGTAAACACAGCTTCCCTTAGTGGGGTAGTGGAGGGTAAACACACCTTCCCTTTCAGTGGGTAGTGGAGGGTAAACACACCTTCCCTTAGTGGGGTAGTGGAGGGTAAACACAGCTTCCCCTTAGTGGGGTAGTGGAGGGTAAACACACCTTCCCTTAGTGGGGTAGTGGAGGGTAAACACAGCTTCCCTTAGTGGGGATAGTGGAGGGTAAACACACCTTCCCTTAGTGGGGTAGTGGAGGGTAAACACAGCTTCCCTTAGTGGGGTAGTGGAGGGTAAACACAGCTTCCCTGTGGGGTAGTGGAGGGTAAACACACCTTCCCTTAGTGGGGTAGTGGAGGGTAAACACACCTTCCCTTAGTGGGGTAGTGGAGGGTAAACACACCTTCCCTTAGTGGGGTAGTGGAGGGTAAACACACCTTCCCTTAGTGGGGTAGTGGAGGGTAAACACACCTTCCCCTTAGTGGGGTAGTGGAGGGTAAACACAGCTTCCCTTAGTGGGGTAGTGGAGGGTAAACACAGCTTCCCTTAGTGGGGTAGTGGAGGGTAAACACACCTTCCCTTAGTGGGGTAGTGGAGGGTAAACACACCTTCCCTTAGTGGGGTAGTGGAGGGTAAACACACCTTCCCTTACAGTGGGGTAGTGGAGGGTAAACACACCTTCCCTTAGTGGGGTAGTGGAGGGTAAACACAGCTTCCCTTAGTGGGGTAGTGGAGGGTAAACACAGCTTCCCTTAGTGGGGGTGGACAGTGGTAGTGGAGGGTAAACACACCTTCCCTTAGGGTGTAAACACAGTGGGGTAGTGGAGGGTAAACACACCTTCCCTTAGTGGGGTAGTGGAGGGTAAACACACCTTCCCTTAGTGGGGTAGTGGAGGGTAAACACACCTTCCCTTAGTGGGGTAGTGGAGGGTAAACACAGCTTCCCTTAGTGGGGTAGTGGAGGGTAAACACAGCTTCCCTTACAGTGGGGTAGTGGAGGGTAAACACAGCTTCCCTTAGTGGGGTAGTGGAGGGTAAACACACCTTCCCTTAGTGGGGTAGTGGAGGGTAAACACACCTTCCCCTTAGTGGGGTAGTGGAGGGTAAACACAGCTTCCCTTAGTGGGGTAGTGGAGGGTAAACACACCTTCCCTTAGTGGGGTAGTGGAGGGTAAACACACCTTCCCTTACAGTGGGGTAGTGGAGGGTAAACACAGCTTCCCTTAGTGGGGTAGTGGAGGGTAAACACACCTTCCCTTAGTGGGGTAGTGGAGGGTAAACACACCTTCCCTTAGTGGGGTAGTGGAGGGTAAACACAGCTTCCCTTAGTGGGGTAGTGGAGGGTAAACACACCTTCCCTTAGTGGGGTAGTGGAGGGTAAACACACCTTCCCTTAGTGGGGATAGTGGAGGGTAAACACACCTTCCCTTAGTGGGGTAGTGGAGGGTAAACACAGCTTCCCTTAGTGGGGTAGTGGAGGGTAAACACACCTTCCCTTAGTGGGGTAGTGGAGGGTAAACACACCTTCCCTTAGTGGGATAGTGGAGGGTAAACACACCTTCCCTTAGTGGGGTAGTGGAGGGTAAACACACCTTCCCTTAGTGGGGTAGTGGAGGGTAAACACAGCTTCCCTTAGTGGGGTAGTGGAGGGTAAACACACCTTCCCTTACAGTGGGGTAGTGGAGGGTAAACACACCTTCCCTTAGTGGGGTAGTGGAGGGTAAACACAGCTTCCCTTAGTGGGGTAGTGGAGGGTAAACACAGCTTCCCTTAGTGGGGTAGTGGAGGGTAAACACAGCTTCCCTTAGTGGGGTAGTGGAGGGTAAACACAGCTTCCCCTTAGTGGGGTAGTGGAGGGTAAACACACCTTCCCTTAGTGGGGTAGTGGAGGGTAAACACACCTTCCCTTAGTGGGGTAGTGGAGGGTAAACACAGCTTCCCTTAGTGGGGTAGTGGAGGGTAAACACACCTTCCCTTAGTGGGGTAGTGGAGGGTAAACACACCTTCCCTTAGTGGGGTAGTGGAGGGTAAACACAGCTTCCCTTAGTGGGGTAGTGGAGGGTAAACACACCTTCCCTTAGTGGGGGTAGTGGAGGGTAAACACACCTTCCCTTAGTGGGGTAGTGGAGGGTAAACACACCTTCCCTTAGTGGGGTAGTGGAGGGTAAACACACCTTCCCTTAGTGGGGATAGTGGAGGGTAAACACACCTTCCCTTAGTGGGGTAGTGGAGGGTAAACACACCTTCCCTTAGTGGGGTAGTGGAGGGTAAACACACCTTCCCTTAGTGGGGTAGTGGAGGGTAAACACACCTTCCCTTAGTGGGGTAGTGGAGGGTAAACACAGCTTCCCTTAGTGGGGTAGTGGAGGGTAAACACAGCTTCCCTTAGTGGGGTAGTGGAGGGTAAACACACCTTCCCTTAGTGGGGTAGTGGAGGGTAAACACACCTTCCCTTAGTGGGGTAGTGGAGGGTAAACACAGCTTCCCTTAGTGGGGTAGTGGAGGGTAAACACAGCTTCCCTTAGTGGGGTAGTGGAGGGTAAACACAGCTTCCCTTAGTGGGGTAGTGGAGGGTAAACACAGCTTCCCTTAGTGGGGTAGTGGAGGGTAAACACAGCTTCCCTTAGTGGGGTAGTGGAGGGTAAACACACCTTCCCTTAGTGGGGTAGTGGAGGGTAAACACACCTTCCCTTAGTGGGGTAGTGGAGGGTAAACACACCTTCCCTTAGTGGGGTAGTGGAGGGTAAACACACCTTCCCTTAGTGGGGTAGTGGAGGGTAAACACACCTTCCCTTAGTGGGGTAGTGGAGGGTAAACACACCTTCCCTTAGTGGGGTAGTGGAGGGTAAACACACCTTCCCTTAGTGGGGTAGTGGAGGGTAAACACACCTTCCCTTAGTGGGGTAGTGGAGGGTAAACACAGCTTCCCTTAGTGGGGTAGTGGAGGGTAAACACACCTTCCCTTAGTGGGGTAGTGGAGGGTAAACACAGCTTCCCTTAGTGGGGTAGTGGAGGGTAAACACACCTTCCCTTAGTGGGGTAGTGGAGGGTAAACACAGCTTCCCTTACGTGGGGTAGTGGAGGGTAAACACACCTTCCCTTAGTGGGGTAGTGGAGGGTAAACACACCTTCCCTTAGTGGGGTAGTGGAGGGTAAACACACCTTCCCTTAGTGGGGTAGTGGAGGGTAAACACACCTTCCCTTAGTGGGATAGTGGAGGGTAAACACAGCTTCCCCTTAGTGGGGTAGTGGAGGGTAAACACACCTTCCCTTAGTGGGGTAGTGGAGGGTAAACACACCTTCCCCTTAGTGGGGTAGTGGAGGGTAAACACACCTTCCCTTAGTGGGGTAGTGGAGGGTAAACACAGCTTCCCTTAGTGGGGTAGTGGAGGGTAAACACACCTTCCCTTAGTGGGGTAGTGGAGGGTAAACACACCTTCCCTTACGTGGGGTAGTGGAGGGTAAACACACCTTCCCTTAGTGGGGTAGTGGAGGGTAAACACACCTTCCCTTAGTGGGGTAGTGGAGGGTAAACACAGCTTCCCTTAGTGGGGTAGTGGAGGGTAAACACACCTTCCCTTAGTGGGGTAGTGGAGGGTAAACACAGCTTCCCTTAGTGGGGTAGTGGAGGGTAAACACAGCTTCCCTTAGTGGGGTAGTGGAGGGTAAACACAGCTTCCCTTAGTGGGGTAGTGGAGGGTAAACACACCTTCCCTTAGTGGGGTAGTGGAGGGTAAACACACCTTCCCTTAGTGGGGTAGTGGAGGGTAAACACAGCTTCCCTTAGTGGGGTAGTGGAGGGTAAACACACCTTCCCTTAGTGGGGTAGTGGAGGGTAAACACAGCTTCCCTTAGTGGGGTAGTGGAGGGTAAACACACCTTCCCTTAGTGGGGTAGTGGAGGGTAAACACACCTTCCCTTAGTGGGGTAGTGGAGGGTAAACACACCTTCCCCTTAGTGGGGTAGTGGAGGGTAAACACACCTTCCCTTAAGTGGGGTAGTGGAGGGTAAACACACCTTCCCTTAGTGGGGTAGTGGAGGGTAAACACACCTTCCCTTAGTGGGGTAGTGGAGGGTAAACACACCTTCCCTTAGTGGGGTAGTGGAGGGTAAACACAGCTTCCCTTAGTGGGGTAGTGGAGGGTAAACACAGCTTCCCTTAGTGGGGTAGTGGAGGGTAAACACACCTTCCCTTAGTGGGGTAGTGGAGGGTAAACACACCTTCCCTTAGTGGGGTAGTGGAGGGTAAACACAGCTTCCCTTAGTGGGGTAGTGGAGGGTAAACACACCTTCCCTTAGTGGGGTAGTGGAGGGTAAACACACCTTCCCTTAAGTGGGGATAGTGGAGGGTAAACACACCTTCCCTTAGTGGGGTAGTGGAGGGTAAACACAGCTTCCCTTAGTGGGGTAGTGGAGGGTAAACACAGCTTCCCTTAGTGGGGTAGTGGAGGGTAAACACACCTTCCCTTAGTGGGGTAGTGGAGGGTAAACACACCTTCCCTTAGTGGGGTAGTGGAGGGTAAACACACCTTCCCTTAGTGGGGTAGTGGAGGGTAAACACAGCTTCCCTTAGTGGGGTAGTGGAGGGTAAACACACCTTCCCTTAGTGGGGTAGTGGAGGGTAAACACACCTTCCCTTAGTGGGGTAGTGGAGGGTAAACACAGCTTCCCTTAGTGGGGTAGTGGAGGGTAAACACACCTTCCCTTAGTGGGGTAGTGGAGGGTAAACACAGCTTCCCTTAGTGGGGTAGTGGAGGGTAAACACACCTTCCCTTAGTGGGGTAGTGGAGGGTAAACACAGCTTCCCTTAGTGGGTAGTGGAGGGTAAACACACCTTCCCTTAGTGGGGTAGTGGAGGGTAAACACAGCTTCCCCTTAGTGGGGTAGTGGAGGGTAAACACAGCTTCCCTTAGTGGGTAGTGGAGGGTAAACACACCTTCCCTTAGTGGGGTAGTGGAGGGTAAACACACCTTCCCTTAGTGGGGTAGTGGAGGGTAAACACACCTTCCCTTAGTGGGGTAGTGGAGGGTAAACACAGCTTCCCTTAGTGGGGTAGTGGAGGGTAAACACACCTTCCCTTAGTGGGGTAGTGGAGGGTAAACACACCTTCCCTTAGTGGGGATAGTGGAGGGTAAACACACCTTCCCTTAGTGGGGTAGTGGAGGGTAAACACACCTTCCCTTAGTGGGGTAGTGGAGGGTAAACACAGCTTCCCTTAGTGGGGTAGTGGAGGGTAAACACACCTTCCCTTAGTGGGGTAGTGGAGGGTAAACACAGCTTCCCTTAGTGGGGTAGTGGAGGGTAAACACACCTTCCCTTAGTGGGTAGTGGAGGGTAAACACAGCTTCCCTTAGTGGGGTAGTGGAGGGTAAACACACCTTCCCTTAGTGGGGTAGTGGAGGGTAAACACACCTTCCCTTAGTGGGGTAGTGGAGGGTAAACACAGCTTCCCTTAGTGGGGTAGTGGAGGGTAAACACACCTTCCCTTAGTGGGGTAGTGGAGGGTAAACACAGCTTCCCTTAGTGGGGTAGTGGAGGGTAAACACACCTTCCCTTAGTGGGGTAGTGGAGGGTAAACACAGCTTCCCTTAGTGGGGATAGTGGAGGGTAAACACACCTTCCCTTAGTGGGATAGTGGAGGGTAAACACACCTTCCCTTAGTGGGGTAGTGGAGGGTAAACACAGCTTCCCTTAGTGGGGTAGTGGAGGGTAAACACACCTTCCCTTAGTGGGGTAGTGGAGGGTAAACACACCTTCCCTTAGTGGGGTAGTGGAGGGTAAACACACCTTCCCTTAGTGGGGTAGTGGAGGGTAAACACAGCTTCCCTTAGTGGGGTAGTGGAGGGTAAACACACCTTCCCCTTAGTGGGGTAGTGGAGGGTAAACACACCTTCCCTTAGTGGGGTAGTGGAGGGTAAACACAGCCTTCCCTTAGTGGGGTAGTGGAGGGTAAACACACCTTCCCTTAGTGGGGTAGTGGAGGGTAAACACAGCTTCCCTTACAGTGGGGTAGTGGAGGGTAAACACAGCTTCCCTTAGTGGGGTAGTGGAGGGTAAACACACCTTCCCTTAGTGGGGTAGTGGAGGGTAAACACACCTTCCCCTTAGTGGGGTAGTGGAGGGTAAACACACCTTCCTTAGTGGGGTAGTGGAGGGTAAACACACCTTCCCTTAGTGGGGTAGTGGAGGGTAAACACACCTTCCCTTAGTGGGGTAGTGGAGGGTAAACACACCTTCCCTTAGTGGGGTAGTGGAGGGTAAACACAGCTTCCCTTAGTGGGGTAGTGGAGGGTAAACACACCTTCCCTTAGTGGGGTAGTGGAGGGTAAACACACCTTCCCTTAGTGGGATAGTGGAGGGTAAACACACCTTCCCTTAGTGGGTAGTGGAGGGTAAACACACCTTCCCTTAGTGGGGTAGTGGAGGGTAAACACAGCTTCCCTTAGTGGGGTAGTGGAGGGTAAACACACCTTCCCTTAGTGGGGTAGTGGAGGGTAAACACACCTTCCCTTAGTGGGGTAGTGGAGGGTAAACACAGCTTCCCTTAGTGGGGTAGTGGAGGGTAAACACACCTTCCCTTAGTGGGGTAGTGGAGGGTAAACACACCTTCCCTTGCAGTGGGGTAGTGGAGGGTAAACACAGCTTCCCTTAGTGGGGTAGTGGAGGGTAAACACACCTTCCTTAGTGGGGTAATGGAGGGTAAACACACCTTCCCTTAGTGGGGTAGTGGAGGGTAAACACACCTTCCCTTAGTGGGGTAGTGGAGGGTAAACACACCTTCCCTTAGTGGGGTAGTGGAGGGTAAACACACCTTCCCTTAGTGGGGTAGTGGAGGGTAAACACACCTTCCCCTTAGTGGGGTAGTGGAGGGTAAACACACCTTCCCTTAGTGGGGTAGTGGAGGGTAAACACACCTTCCCTTAGTGGGGTAGTGGAGGGTAAACACACCTTCCCTTAGTGGGGTAGTGGAGGGTAAACACACCTTCCCTTAGTGGGGTAGTGGAGGGTAAACACACCTTCCCTTAGTGGGGTAGTGGAGGGTAAACACACCTTCCCTTATTGGGGTAGTGGAGGGTAAACACACCTTCCCTTAGTGGGGTAGTGGAGGGTAAACACACCTTCCCTTAGTGGGGTAGTGGAGGGTAAACACACCTTCCCTTAGTGGGGTAGTGGAGGGTAAACACAGCTTCCCTTAGTGGGGTAGTGGAGGGTAAACACACCTTCCCTTAGTGGGGTAGTGGAGGGTAAACACACCTTCCCTTAGTGGGGTAGTGGAGGGTAAACACACCTTCCCTTAGTGGGGTAGTGGAGGGTAAACACACCTTCCCTTAGTGGGGTAGTGGAGGGTAAACACACCTTCCCTTAGTGGGATAGTGGAGGGTAAACACACCTTCCCTTAGTGGGGTAGTGGAGGGTAAACACAGCTTCCCTTAGTGGGGTAGTGGAGGGTAAACACACCTTCCCTTACAGTGGGGTAGTGGAGGGTAAACACACCTTCCCTTAGTGGGGTAGTGGAGGGTAAACACACCTTCCTTAGTGGGATAGTGGAGGGTAAACACACCTTCCCTTAGTGGGGTAGTGGAGGGTAAACACAGCTTCCCTTAGTGGGGTAGTGGAGGGTAAGCACAGCTTCCCTTAGTGGAACACAGCTTCCCTTCGTCCGGGATCTATCCCATGCTACTCGTGCAAATTAGTAAGTGTCTGGTTCAGTGTTGAGCTTAGCAGCTGTAACTACCTGTTTTTTTTTGTGTGTGTTCAGTAGTCGATGGCTCGTGTAGTTAGTAGGATGGCTACTTTTGATTTGGAAGCATTTTTGGAAAACCCTACGTGGGAGATTTTTGAGAATTGTCGTAGAGTGGATCTACAGGCTTTGGCTGACCACTTTTCTGTACCCATACCGAGGGGTATAGTGAAAGCAGAAGTTAGGGAAGTAGTGCTAGCGATATTGTTAAACGAGCGAGTGCTTGAGTTACCGCCGCCTGAGTCTGCTGCTCCTGTAGGGGATGTGGTTGATGTTTCTGTAAGCCCATCAGTGTCTGAGGACGAGGCTAAGGCTCCAGCCACATTGCCCGTTATGACCCACTCTCCCCACTGACTGACAGTGATGCCAGGATCGATGTCCGCTCGACGCGGCTCCAAATGGAGGCGGAAGAGCGGGCACAAATCAGGCAAGACAAGCTGGAGATGCGTAAAATGGAGCTAGAGGCAGAACAGGAGACGCGTAAGGCAGAACAGGAGACGCGTAAGATAGAACAGGAGACGCGTAAGATGGAACTGGAGACGCGTAGGCTTGATCAAGAACTGGAGACGCGTAGGCTTGATCAAGAACTGAGACGCGTGAGGCTTGATCAAGAACTGGCGATGCGTAAAATGGAACTAGAGGCAGAAACAGCGAGGTTAGTCTCTGCTAATACTATGCCTGCTAGTGAGCCATCCTCACCAGCTGTGTCATCTGCTACGTTTGATATTAGTAGGCAGATCACCTTGGTACCTGTGTTCAGGGAGTCAGAGGTTGATTCCTATTTCAGTGTTTTTGAACGTATAGCGGTAGCATTGAAATGGCCCGACGAGGTATGGTGCCTATTACTTCAGTGTAAGCTAACAGGTAAAGCCCAAGAGGTTCTGGCAGCGCTACCTCTTGAAGACAGTTTGAATTATGAGGTGGTCAAAGCTACTGTTCTTCGTGCCTATGAGCTTGTTCCTGAGGCATATCGACAGAGATTTAGGTCTCACAAAAAGTCTCCTACTCAGACTTATGTGGAGTTTGCTAGAGACAAAGGAAATCTGTTTGACAAATGGCACAGTGCTAGTAAGGTAACTGATTTTAACTCTCTACGGGAGTTAATCTTGTTAGAAGAGTTTAAAAATTGTTTACCGGAACGCATTGTAGTTTATCTGAACGAACAGAAAGTATCCTCACTGTCGGAAGCGTCTGTATTGGCAGACGAGTTTGTGTTGACGCATAAGAGCGTGTTTTCGGCTCGTACGGAGAGCAGGGCTGCGGAGTTGCTAACTTCTAGTCCTAGTCGACCAGCAGTACATCCAGCACGCCCAAAAGATGTGCGTCACTGTTTCTATTGTCATAAGGTGGGACATATAGTTAATGATTGCTTTCTGCTAAAACGCAAACCGGGGATGCCTCAGCACGCCAGGCCGCCAACGGGTGTTGGGCTGATTCGTACGGTTGTAAGGCCGGAATCAAGACAGAAGCCTCATAGTGAATGTGGTTTGAAAGTCCCTGTCCCAGATCACAGTTATGAACCGTTCATTTTTGAGGGGTTTGTTTCTATATCAGATGATGAAGCGTCTCAGCGTCCAGTTAGAATCCTCAGAGATACTGGTTGCGGCGCAGTCGTTCATACTAGCTGATGTGTTGCCCTTGTCTAATAATACATATTGTGGTTCCAGTGTGTTAGTACAAGGAATTGAAATGGGTTTCGTCCCAGTGCCATTGCACTTTGTGAACGTACACTCTGAGTTAGTCAGTGGATTGTTCAGAGTTGGCGACGTCCGATGTTGCCAGTAAAAGGGGTGACCTTTATAATGGGCAACGATATTGCCGGAGGAAAGGTAATACCCATATTGGAGGTATTGGATAAAAGTGACCAGTCTCTCTCCGAGGAGCTGGCACAGGGTTATCCAGATGTGTTCCCCGCTTGTGCTGTCACACGTGCTCAAGCACGACAAGTGGGTGAAGTGGTAGATTTGTCAGACACGATTCTATTCAGAGAGTGTGACCCAGAGGATAGTTCGGGTGCTACCTCTGGTAAGCTGGTGCAGTCTGACCAACAGCCCAGAGAAAGGAAGAAGGATGTGGAACTGGTTGCTGAGGCAATACAGTTACCAGTTACTCGTGAGCAGCTGATCGCTAACCAACAGGTTGACATTAGCCTGGCTAAATGTTTTTCTAGTGTTGTCTCAGAGGACGAGCTAAAGAAGAAAAACATGGCATACTTCATTGATGGTAATCTCCTCATGCGTAAATGGACCTCCCATGTTGACGCTGGCGGAGATTGGAATGCTGTTTACCAAATAGTGATTCCTACAGCCTTTCGACAAAATGTTTTATCCCTCGCTCATGATCACCAGTGGTCCGGACATCTGGGAGTCACCAAGACTTATGATCGAGTTTTGCGACATTTCCTTTTGGCCTGGCTTAAAACAAGATGTGGCTCAGTTCTGTCGGACTTGCCACACCTGTCAAGTAGTTGGGAAACCGAACCAGGTTATTTCCCCCGCGCCTCTTTGTCCCATACCGGCCATAGGTGAACCATTCGAACATGTGATGGTTGATTGTGTTGGACCATTACCGAAAACAAAATCTGGTAACCAGTTTATGTTGACAATTATGTGTGTGGCCACCAGGTATCCAGAGGCCATTCCTCTGCGAAGGATTACTGCTCCGGTGGTGAGTAAAGCGTTGATCAAATTCTTCTCAACTTTTGGATTACCTAAGGTGATACAAACTGATCAGGGTACGAATTTCCTTTCTAAACTTTTCAAACAAGTGTTAAAATCCTTGTCAGTTACACAACCGTGTGTCAAGCGCATATCACCCAGAGTCTCAGGGTGCGCTTGAACGTTGGCATCAGACCCTGAAGTCTATGCTCCGTAAATATTGCTTGGAATCTGAGAAAGATTGGGATGAGGGAGTTCCTCTAGTATTGTTTGCTGTCCGTGAGACAGTACAGGAATCCCTAGGGTTCAGCCCAGCTGAACTGGTGTTTGGACACACTATGAGAGGACCTATGAAAGTCCTTAAGGATCAGTTTTTGTCACAAGAGTTGTGTGTGAAAGAAAATGTGTTGGACTACGTTAGTCGCTTTCGTGAGCGCCTACATGCTGCCTGTGCAAACAAACCCCTCAAAAATGAACGGTTCATAACTGTGATCTGGGACAGGGACTTTCAAACCACATTCAGTATGAGGCCTCTGTCTTGATTCCGGCCTTACAACCGTACGAATCAGCCCAACACCCGTTGGCGGCCTGGCGTGCTGAGGCATCCCCGGTTTGCGTTTAAGCAAAAAGCAATCATTAACCATATGTCCCACCTTATGACAATAGAAACAGTGACGCACATCTTTTGGGCGTGCTGGATGTACTGCTGGTCGACTAGGATTAAAAGTTAGCAACTCCGCAGCCCTGCTCTCCGTACGAGCCGAAAACACGCTCTTATGCGTCAACACAAACTCGTCTGCCAATACAGACGCTTCCGACAGTGAGGATACTTTCTGTTCGTTCAGATAAACTACAATGCGTTCCGGTAAACAATTTTTAAACTCTTCTAACAAGATTAACTCCCGTAGAGAGTTAAAATCAGTTACCTTACTAGCACTGTGCCATTTGTCAAACAGATTTCCTTTGTCTCTAGCAAACTCCACATAAGTCTGAGTAGGAGACTTTTTATGAGACCTAAATCTCTGTCGATATGCCTCAGGAACAAGCTCATAGGCACGAAGAACAGTAGCTTTGACCACTTCATAATTCAAACTGTCTTCAAGAGGTAGCGCTGCCAGAACCTCTTGGGCTTTACCTGTTAGTTTACACTGAAGTAATAGGCACCATACCTCTTCGGGCCATTTCAATGCTACCGCTATACGTTCAAACACACTGAAATAGGAATCAACCTCTGACTCCCTGAACACAGGTACCAAGGTGATCTGCCTACTAATATCAAACGTAGCAGATGACACAGCTGGTGAGGATGGCTCACTAGCAGGCATAGTATGAGCAGAGACTAACCTCGCTGTTTCTGCCTCCAGTTCCATTTTACGCAACTCCAGTTCCATCTTACGCGTCTCCAGTTCTTGATCAAGCCTACGCGTCTCCAGTTCCATCTTACGCGTCTCCAGTTCCTGATCAAGCCTACGCGTTTCCAGTTTGTCTAGCCTGATTTGTGCCCGCTCTTCCGCCTCCATTTGGAGCCGTGTCAAGCGGACATCCATCCTGGCATCACTGTCAGTCAGTGGGGAGAGTGGGTCATAACGGGGCAATGTGGCTGGAGCCTTAGTCTCGTCCTCAGACACTGATGGGCTTACAGGAACAGCAACCACATCCCCTACAGGAGCAGCAGACTCAGGCGGCGGTAACTCAAGCACTCGCTCGTTTAACAATATTTCTAACACTGCTTTCCTCACTTCGGCTTTCACTAAAACCCTTGATATCGGTACAGAAAAGTGGTCAGCCAAAACCTGTAGATCCACTCTACGGCAATTCTCAAAAACCCCCCACGTAGGGTTTTCCAAAAAGGCCTCCAACTCAAAAGTAGCCATCCTACTAACTACACGAGCCGTCGACTACTGAACACACACAAAAAAAAACAGGTAGTTACAGCTGCTAAGCTCAACACTGAACCAGACACTAACTAATTTACATGAGTAGCATGGGATAGATAGGATCCCGGACGAGCCCCCACTTTATAATCTCAGGAACAAGCTCATAGGCACGAAGAACAGTAGCTTTGACCACTTCATAATTCAAACTGTCTTCAAGAGGTAGCGCTGCCAGAACCTCTTGGGCTTTACCTGTTAGCTTACACTGAAGTAATAGGCACCATACCTCGTCGGGCCATTTCAATGCTACCGCTATACGCTCAAACACACCGAAATAGGAATCAACCTCTGACTCCCTAAACACAGGTACCAAGGTTATCTGTCTACTAATATCAAATGTAGCAGACGACACCGCTGGTGAGGCTGGCTCACTAGCAGGCATAGTATGAGCAGAGACTAACCTCGCTGTTTCTGCCTCTAGTTCCATTTACGCATCTCCAGTTCCATCTTACGCGTCTCCAGTTCTTGATCAAGCCTACGCGTCTCCAGTTCCATCTTACGCGTCTCCTGTTCTGCCTCTAGCTTACGCGTCTCCTGTTCTGCCTCTAGCTTACGCGTCTCCTGTTCTGCCTCTAGCTTACGCGTCTCCTGTTCTATCTTACGCGTCTCCTGTTCTGCCTCTAGTTCCATTTACGCATCTCCAGCTTGTCTTGCCTGATTTGTGCCCGCTCTTCCGCCTCTATTTGGAGCCGTGTCGAGCGGACATCCATCCTGGCATCACTGTCAGTCAGTGGGGAGAGTGGGTCATAACGGGGCAATGTGGCTGGAGCCTTAGCCTCGTCCTCAGACACTGATGGGCTTACAGGAACAGCAACCACATCCCCTACAGGAGCAGCAGACTCAGGCGGCGGTAACTCAAGCACTCGCTCGTTTAACAATATCGCTAACACTACTTCCCTAACTTCTGCTTTCACTAAACCCCTCGGTATGGGTACAGAAAAGTGGTCAGCCAAAGCCTGTAGATCCACTCTACGGCAATTATCAAAAACCTCCCACGTAGGGTTTTCCAAAAATGCCTCCAACTCAAAAGTAGCCATCCTACTAGCAACACGAGCCGTCGACTACTGAACACACAAAAAAAACAGGTAGTTACAGCTGCTAAGCTCAACACTGAACCAGACACTACTAATTTACATGAGTAGCATGGGATAGATAGAATCCCGGACGAGCCCCCACTTTATGTTACGAACCCCGTGGCTCTAAACATCTAGGGTGGATGGACATGAGACTTTATGTTACGGATTACCTAAGGAGCAGCAGACCTTAGTTTTTCTCCACCGGATGTACAACCAGAACCAACGCCTTATGCGTTGGGCACTTGTCGTGCAAAATTATAATTTGGAGATCCGCCACAAAAAGGGGTTAGATAATGTGTTGGCAGATGCTTTGTCTCGTGTGTAATGATCTAGGTTTTTTTTTGTTATCCCGGCAGGAGGGTTATTGAATTTTGGGTGTTGTGATGGTACGTGTGTCGCAAACCATTTTGGTTTGCTCTTTTAAGGGTGGGAGTGTTACGGATACAGGTATCCTGTGTTTTTGTGTGTTTCTACTCTTTCTGCCCTAATCACAGGTGTCCTGTATGTTCCTGATTGGTGGTCGTTGAGGTGTCTGCTGATTGGACCAATCAGTGAACATTCCTGTGAATAGCACCACCTGTTACTCGTTTGTTGAATCACACAGCCCATTGTATAAAACCAGACTTGTGTTTGTTGCAAGAGAGAGAGACTTTTTGCCATATGTGAGTATGGACACGGTGGTGTCCTGTGTGTTGTGTACGCACTAAGTTGTTGGTTACCCTATTGGTAACATTATTAGAATATATTTCTTTACCTGAGTGTGGATACTGTTGTATCCTGTGTACTTATTTAATTGCTGAGTACCCTGTTTAGTAGTTTTGGTGTGTTTTTTGGGAAAAGGGGGGTTTAAGCTAGTTGCCCTTGGGCGTACATTACCCGTAGGAAGAAATCTGTCTATAAACACCAGTTAGACCTGAGCGGACCACCCACTGTATTTTTGTATGACTAGCAGTAGCCTAGCGGTTCTTCAGGCAGGCTAGATCAGTTTAGGGGGTTTTACATTATTGTTTCATTTCTTGGGTCCTGCTCAGCCCCTTTTTCCCAAACCTTTACCGTGTGTTTAGTAATAAACCATTTAAGTTTGACGGTAGCTCATGGTTGTTGTGTCATTTTTGGTTCTCGCTGTTCCAGGTCACACTTATAATTTGCATAATTTATGTTACGGGTCTCATGTCCATCCACCCTAGACGTTTAGAGCCACGGGGTTCGTAACATAAAGTAGCTTAAACTCCCCTTTTCCCAGAAACACACAAAGCTACCAAACAGGGTAATCAGCAATTAAGTAGTACACAATACACAGGACACCACAGTATCCACACTCACAGAACAAAACAGTAGTCTAACAGAATTTACCAATCATAATAAACAGCAACTAAGTGAGTAACCAAAAACAGGACACCACCGTGTCCATACTCACAAACGGAAATATTCTCTCTCTCTTGCAACACACACAAGTTTGGTTTTTATACAATGGGATGTGTGATTGAACAAACGAGTAACAGGTGGTGCAATTCACAGGAATGTTCACTGATTGGTCCAATCATCAGACACCTCAACGACCACCAATCAGGAACATACAGGACACCTGTGATTAGGGCAGACGGAGAGACAAACACAGGACACAGGATACCTGTATCCGTAACACTCCCACCCTTAAAAGAGCAAACCACAATGGTTTGCGACACACGTACTATCACAACACCCAAATTCACAAATCATCCTGCCGGGATAACAAAAAAAACCTAGATCATTACACACGAGACAAAGCATCTGCCAACACATTATCCAACCCCTTTTTGTGGCGGATCTCCAAATTATAATTTTGCACGACAAGTGCCCAACGCATAAGGCGTTGGTTCTGGTTGTACATCCGGTGGAGAAAAACTAAGGGGGTTATGGTCAGTATACACTATTACTGGTAATGCACTGGAACCAACATAAACTTCAAAGTACTGCAGAGCTAACAACAAAGCTAGAGCTTCTTGTTCAATGGTGGAATAGTTTGTCTGACATTTGTTAAATTTCCGTGAAAAATAACAGACAGGATGGTCCACTCCACTCTGGTCTTGCTGCAGTAGAACAGCACCAGCACCTCTGGCACTTGCATCTACCTCCAGTTTAAACGGCCGCTCAAAATCTGGCGCAGCAAGAACAGGAGTACTACACAAGAGTGCTTTAGCAGTGTTGAAAGCAGTACAACAATCTTCAGACCATACAAATTTTCTCGCCGGACTGAGCAAATCCGTTAATGGAGCAACTACCGCAGAGAAATTTTTACAGAAACTACGGTAGTAGCCAACCATCCCTAAAAAACGGCGTAGCTCTCTTCTGGTGGTAGGTGCGGGAAATGCGTTTATAGCTGAGACCTTGGCATCTACAGGGCGCACCTGACCATGGCCGACCTGTTTACCCAGATAAGTAACAGTGGCCTTCCCAAACTCGCACTTTGCTAAGTTCAGGGTTAGAGAAGCGGTTGCTAGACGTTCACACACTACCCTTAGAGTGTTAACATGATCAGACCACTCAGTTGAATAAATGACCAGATCATCAAGGTAAGCACTACAATTAGGAACTCCAGCCAATACTGTGTTAACCAGGCGTTGGAAAGTGGCTGGTGCGTTCCGCATCCCAAATGCCATGACAGCATATTGTAGGAAGTGATCTGGGGTCACAAAGGCAGAGATGTCGGAGGCACGTGGGGTTAACGGCACCTGCCAGTAACCTTTAGAAGATCTAGTTTGGTTACATAAGTAGCAGCACCAACAGTATCAATACAGTCATCCAGTCTGGGTAACGGGAACGAGTCGGGCACTGTGACAGCATTGACTTTCCGATAGTCCGTACATAATCTGGATGTCCCATCAGGTTTAGGAACCAGAATGCACGGAGAACTCCAAGGACTTGAACTTGGCATAGCCAGGTTATTCTCCAGCAAATAACCGACCTCACCCCTCATTATCTTTCTCTTAGCGGACGTTGACACGATAAGGATGTTGCTTGATAGGTGCAGCGTTTCCAACATTAATGTCATGTTCTAACACATTTGTACATGTAGGAACATCATTAAAAAGACATGGAAAGCTGTGTAACAGTCTTACAATATCATCTGACTGTCTGTCCGTTAAATGAATCAGGCTTGCCGGGAGAGACAACAGCATCTCTGAATTGGGCAATCTAGCACACTGCTGCTGAGTATTGCGCAACTCCAAACCATCTCCGTCCACCTCATTAACATTACCTCCCACTACAGCCGTAGCAGCAACAGAGACAGCCGACTCGGCCAGTTTCTCTGGACTGTCTACCTGAGTGACGGGTCTGTTGTGGTATGTCTTCAACATGTTAACGTGGCACACACGAGATTGGCGTTTTCTATCAGGAGTCTGTATCACATAGTCAGTTTCAGTTAGTTTCTTTTCAATGACATAAGGACCAGAGAAACGTGCTGACAATGACGCTCCTGGCACAGGCAACAACACAAGAACTCGGTCACCTGGCTGCAGTGAACGAGAAACAGCCTGTGTGTCATAGTGTCGTTTCATCCGTTTCTGTGAGGAAGACAGCGCTTCCTTTGCTAGAGCACAGGCAGCATGTAGGCGCTCACGAAAGCGACTAACGTAGTCCAACACATTTTCTTTCACACACAACTCTTGTGACAAAAACTGATCCTTAAGGACTTTCATAGGTCCTCTCATGGTGTGTCCAAACACCAGTTCAGCTGGGCTGAACCCTAGGGATTCCTGTACTGTCTCACGGACAGCAAACAATACTAGAGGAACTCCCTCATCCCAATCTTTCTCAGATTCCAAGCAATATTTACGGAGCATAGACTTCAGGGTCTGATGCCAACGTTCAAGCGCACCCTGAGACTCTGGGTGATATGCGCTTGACACACGGTGTGTAACTGACAAGGATTTTAACACTTGTTTGAAAAGTTTAGAAAGGAAATTCGTACCCTGATCAGTTTGTATCACCTTAGGTAATCCAAAAGTTGAGAAGAATTTGATCAACGCTTTACTCACCACCGGAGCAGTAATCCTTCGCAGAGGAATGGCCTCTGGGTACCTGGTGGCCACACACATAATTGTCAACATAAACTGGTTACCAGATTTTGTTTTCGGTAATGGTCCAACACAATCAACCATCACATGTTCGAATGGTTCACCTATGGCCGGTATGGGACAAAGAGGCGCGGGGAAATAACCTGGTTCGGTTTCCCAACTACTTGACAGGTGTGGCAAGTCCGACAGAACTGAGCCACATCTTGTTTTAAGCCAGGCCAAAAGAAATGTCGCAAAACTCGATCATAAGTCTTGGTGACTCCCAGATGTCCGGACCACTGGTGATCATGAGCGAGGGATAAAACATTTTGTCGAAAGGCTGTAGGAATCACTATTTGGTAAACAGCATTCCAATCTCCGCCAGCGTCAACATGGGATGTCCATTTACGCATGAGGAGATTACCATCAATGAAGTATGCCATGTTTTTTCTTCTTTAGCTCCTCCTCTGAGACAACACTAGAAAACATTTAGCCAGGCTAATGTCAACCTGTTGGTTAGCGATCAGCTGCTCACGAGTAACTGGTAACTGTATTGCCTCAGCAACAAGTTCCATTTCCTTCTTCCTTTCTCTGGGCTGTTGGTCAGACTGCACCAGCTTACCAGAGGTAGCACCCGAACTATCCTCTGGGTCACACTCTCTGAATAGAATCGTGTCTGACAAATCTACCACTTCACCCACTTGTCGTGCTTGAGCACGTGTGACAGCACAAGCGGGGAACACATCTGGATAACCCTGTGCCAGCTCCTCGGAGAGAGACTGGTCACTTTTATCCAATACCTCCAATATGGGTATTACCTTTCCTCCGGCAATATCGTTGCCCATTATAAAGGTCACCCCTTTTACTGGCAACATCGGACGTACGCCAACTCTGAACAATCCACTGACTAACTCAGAGTGTACGTTCACAAAGTGCAATGGCACTGGGACAAAACCCATTTCAATTCCTTGTACTAACACACTGGAACCACAATATGTATTACTGGACAAGGGCAACACATCAGCGAGTATGAACGACTGCGCCGCACCAGTATCTCTGAGGATTCTAACTGGACGCTGAGACGCTTCATCATCTGATATAGAAACAAACCCCTCAAAAATGAACGGTTCATAACTGTGATCTGGGACAGGGACTTTCAAACCACATTCACTATGAGGCTTCTGTCTTGATTCCGGCCTTACAACCGTACGAATCAGCCCAACACCCGTTGGCGGCCTGGCGTGCTGAGGCATCCCCGGTTTGCGTTTTAGCAGAAAGCAATCATTAACTATATGTCCCACCTTATGACAATAGAAACAGTGACGCACATCTTTGGGCGTGCTGGATGTACTGCTGGTCGACTAGGACTAGAAGTTAGCAACTCCGCAGCCCTGCTCTCCGTACGAGCCGAAAACACGCTCTTATGCGCCAACACAAACTCGTCTGCCAATACAGACGCTTCCGACAGTGAGGATACTTTCTGTTCGTTCAGATAAACTACAATGCGTTCGGTAAACAATTTTTAAACTCTTCTAACAAGATTAACTCCCGTAGAGAGTTAAAATCAGTTACCTTACTAGCACTGTGCCATTTGTCAAACAGATTTCCCTTTGTCTCTAGCAAACTCCACATAAGTCTGAGTAGGAGACTTTTTATGAGACCTAAATCTCTGTCGATATGCCTCAGGAACAAGCTCATAGGCACGAAGAACAGTAGCTTTGACCACCTCATAATTCAAACTGTCTTCAAGAGGTAGCGCTGCCAGAACCTCTTGGGCTTTACCTGTTAGCTTACACTGAAGTAATAGGCACCATACCTCGTCGGGCCATTTCAATGCTACCGCTATACGTTCAAAAACACTGAAATAGGAATCAACCTCTGACTCCCTGAACACAGGTACCAAGGTGATCTGCCTACTAATATCAAACGTAGCAGATGACACAGCTGGTGAGGATGGCTCACTAGCAGGCATAGTATTAGCAGAGACTAACCTCGCTGTTTCTGCCTCTAGTTCCATTTTACGCATCGCCAGTTCTTGATCAAGCCTACGCGTCTCCAGTTCTTGATCAAGCCTACGCGTCTCCAGTTCTTGATCAAGCCTACGCGTCTCCAGTTCCATCTTACGCGTCTCCTGTTCTATCTTACGCGTCTCCTGTTCTGCCTTACGCGTCTCCTGTTCTGCCTCTAGCTCCATTTTACGCATCTCCAGCTTGTCTTGCCTGATTTGTGCCCGCTCTTCCGCCTCCATTTGGAGCCGCGTCGAGCGGACATCGATCCTGGCATCACTGTCAGTCAGTGGGGAGAGTGGGTCATAACGGGGCAATGTGGCTGGAGCCTTAGCCTCGTCCTCAGACACTGATGGGCTTACAGAAACATCAACCACATCCCCTACAGGAGCAGCAGACTCAGGCGGCGGTAACTCAAGCACTCGCTCGTTTAACAATATCGCTAGCACTACTTCCCTAACTTCTGCTTTCACTATACCCCTCGGTATGGGTACAGAAAAGTGGTCAGCCAAAGCCTGTAGATCCACTCTACGACAATTCTCAAAAATCTCCCACGTAGGGTTTTCCAAAAATGCTTCCAAATCAAAAGTAGCCATCCTACTAACTACACGAGCCGTCGACTACTGAACACACACAAAAAAAAACAGGTAGTTACAGCTGCTAAGCTCAACACTGAACCAGACACTTACTAATTTGCACGAGTAGCATGGGATAGATAGTATCCCGGACGAACCCCCACTTTATGTTACGAGTCTCATGTCCATCCACCCTAGACGTTTAGAGCCACGGGGTTCGTAACATAAAGTGGGGGCTCGTCTGGGATCCGTCTGGAGCTAGAGGCAGAACAGGAGACGCGTAAGGCAGAACAGGAGACGCGTAAGATAGAACAGGAGACGCGTAAGATGGAACTGGAGACGCGTAGGCTTGATCAAGAACTGGAGACGCGTAGGCTTGATCAAGAACTGGAGACGCGTAGGCTTGATCAAGAACTGGCAAAAAGTAAAATGGAACTAGAGGCAGAAACAGCGAGGTTAGTCTCTGCTAATACTATGCCTGCTAGTGAGCCATCCTCACCAGCTGTGTCATCTGCTACGTTTGATATTAGTAGGCAGATCACCTTGGTACCTGTGTTCAGGGAGTCAGAGGTTGATTCCTATTTCAGTGTTTTTGAACGTATAGCGGTAGCATTGAAATGGCCGGACGAGGTATGGTGCCTATTACTAGCTACCCTAGGGATTCCTGTACTGTCTCACGGACAGCAAACAACACTAGAGGAACTCCCTCATCCCAATCTTTCTCAGATTCCAAGCAATATTTACGGAGCATAGACTTCAGGGTCTGATGCCAACGTTCAAGCGCACCCTGAGACTCTGGGTGATATGCGCTTGACACACGGTGTGTAACTGACAAGGATTTTAACACTTGTTTGAAAAGTTTAGAAAGGAAATTCGCACTCCTGATCAGTTTGTATCACCCTAGGTAATCCAAAAGTTGAGAAGAATTTGATCAACGCTTTACTCACCACTGGAGCAGTAATCCTTCGCAGAGGAATGGCCTCTGGGTACCTGGTGGCCACACACATAATTGTCAACATAAACTGGTTACCAGATTTTGTTTTTGGTAATGGTCCAACACAATCAACCATCACATGTTCGAATGGTTCACCTATGGCCGGTATGGGACAAAGAGGCGCGGGGAAATAACCTGGTTCGGTTTCCCAACTACTTGACAGGTGTGGCAAGTCCGACAGAACTGAGCCACATCTTGTTTTAAGCCAGGCCAAAAGAAATGTCGCAAAACTCGATCATAAGTCTTGGTGACTCCCAGATGTCCGGACCACTGGTGATCATGAGCGAGGGATAAAACATTTTGTCGAAAAGCTGTAGGAATCACTATTTGGTAAACAGCATTCCAATCTCCGCCAGCGTCAACATGGGATGTCCATTTACGCATGAGGAGATTACCATCAATGAAGTATGCCATGTTTTTCTTCTTTAGCTCTTCCTCTGAGACAACACTAGAAAAACATTTAGCCAGGCTAATGTCAACCTGTTGGTTAGCGATCAGCTGCTCACGAGTAACTGGTAACTGTATTGCCTCAGCAACAAGTTCCACATCCTTCTTCCTTTCTCTGGGCTGTTGGTCAGACTGCACCAGCTTACCAGAGGTAGCACCCGAACTATCCTCTGGGTCACACTCTCTGAATAGAATCGTGTTCGACAAATCTATCACTTCACCCACTTGTCGTGCTTGAGCACGTGTGACAGCACAAGCGGGGAACACATCTGGATAACCCTGTGCCAGCTCCTCGGAGAGAGACTGGTCACTTTTATCCAATACCTCCAATACGGGTATCACCTTTCCTCCGGCAATATCGTTGCCCATTATAAATGTCACACCTTTTACTGGCAACATAGGACGTACGCCCACTCTGAACAATCCACTGACTAACTCAGAGTGTACGTTCACAAAGTGCAATGGCACTGGGACAAATCCCATTTCAATTCCTTGTACTAACACACTGGAACCACAATATGTATTACTGGACAAGGGCAACACATCAGCGAGTATGAACGACTGCGCCGCACCAGTATCTCTGAGGATTCTAACTGGACGCTGAGACGCTTCGTCATTTGATATAGAAACAAACCCCTCAAAAATGAACGGTTCATAACTGTGATCTGGGACAGGGACTTTCAAACCACATTCACTATGAGGCTTCTGTCTTGATTCCGGCTTTACAACCGTACTGAATCAGCCCAACACCCGTTGGCGGTCTGGCGTGCTGAGGCATCCCCGGTTTGCGTTTTAGCAGAAAGCAATCATTAACTATATGTCCCACCTTATGACAATAGAAACAGTGACGCACATCTTTTGGGGCGTGCTGGATGTACTGCTGGTCGACTAGGACTAAAAGTTAGCAACTCTGCAGCCCTGCTCTCCGTACGAGGCGAAAACACGCTCTTATGCGTCAACACAAACTCGTCTGCCAATACAGACGCTTCCGACAGTGAGGATACTTTCTGTTCGTTCAGATAAACTACAATGCGTTCCGGTAAACAATTTTTAAACTCTTCTAACAAGATTAACTCCCGTAGAGAGTTAAAATCAGTTACCTTACTAGCACTGTGCCATTTGTCAAACAGATTTCCTTTGTCTCTAGCAAACTCCACATAAGTCTGAGTAGGAGACTTTTTATGAGACCTAAATCTCTGTCGATATGCCTCAGGAACAAGCTCATAGGCACGAAGAACAGTAGCTTTGACCACTTCATAATTCAAACTGTCTTCAAGAGGTAGCGCTGCCAGAACCTCTTGGGCTTTACCTGTTAGTTTACACTGAAGTAATAGGCACCATACCTCTTCGGGCCATTTCAATGCTACCGCTATCCGTTCAAACACACTGAAATAGGAATCAACCTCTGACTCCCTGAACACAGGTACCAAGGTGATCTGCCTACTAATATCAAACGTAGTAGACGACCCAGCTGGTGAGGATGGCTCACTAGCAGGCATAGTATGAGCAGAGACTAACCTCGCTGTTTCTGCCTCTAGTTCCATTCTACGCAACTCCAGTTCTTGATCAAGCCTACGCGTCTCCAGTTCCATCTTACGCGTCTCCAGTTCCTGATCAAGCCTACGCGTTTCCAGCTCTGCCTCTAGCTTACGCGTCTCCTGATCAAGCCTACGCGTTTCCAGTTTGTCTAGCCTGATTTGTGCCCGCTCTTCCGCCTCCATTTGGAGCCGTGTCGAGCGGACATCCATCCTGGCATCACTGTCAGTCAGTGGGGAGAGTGGGTCATAACGGGGCAATGTGGCCGGAGCCTTAGCCTCGTCCTCAGACACTGATGGGCTTACAGGAACAGCCACCACCTCCCCTACAGGAGCAGCAGACTCAGGCGGCGGTAACTCAAGCACTCGCTCGCTCAACAATATTTCTAACACTACTTTCCTCACTTCTGCTTTCACTAAACCCCTCGGTATGGGTGCAGAAAAGTGGTCAGCCAAAACCTGTAGATCCACTCTACGGCAATTCTCAAAAACCTCCCACGTAGGGTTTTCCAAAAATGCTTCCAACTCAAAAGTAGCCATCCTACTAGCAACACGAGCCGTCGACTACTGAACACAAAAAAAACAGGTAGTACAGCTGCCAAGCTCAACACTGAACCAGACACTTACTAATTTACATGAGTAGCATGGGATAGATCCCAGACGAGCCCCCACTTTATGTTACGAACCCCGTGGCTCTAAACGTCTAGGGTGGATGGACATGAGACCCGTAACATAAATTATGCAAATTATAAGTGTAACCTGGAACAGCGAGAACCAAAAATGACACAACAACCGTGAACTACCGTCAAACATAAATGGTTTATTACTAAACACACGGTAAAGGTTTGGGAAAAAGGGGCTGAGCAGGACCCAAGAAATGAAACAATAATGTAAAACCCCCTAAACTGATCTAGCCTGCCTGAAGAACCGCTAGGCTACTGCTAGTCATACAAAAATACAGTGGGTGGTCCGCTCAGGTCTAACTGGTGTTTATAGACAGATTTCTTCCTACGGGTAATGTACGCCCAAGGGCAACTAGCTTAAACCCCCTTTTTCCCAAAAAAACACACCAAAACTACTAAACAGGGTACTCAGCAATAAAGTATGTACACAAGATACAACAGTATCCACACTCAGGTAAAGAAATAAATTCTAATAATGTTACCAAATATGGTAACCAACAACTTAGTGCGTACACAACACACAGGACACCACCGTGTCCATACTCACATATGGCAAAAAGTCTCTCTCTCTTGCAACAAACACAAGTCTGGTTTTATACAATGGGCTGTGTGATTCAACAAACGAGTAACAGGTGGTGCTATTCACAGGAATGTTCACTGATTGGTCCAATCAGCAGACACCTCAACGACCACCAATCAGGAACATACAGGACACCTGTGATTAGGGCAGAAAGAGTAGAAACACACAAAAACACAGGATACCTGTATCCGTAACACTCCCACCCTTAAAAGAGCAAACCAAAATGGTTTGCGACACACGTACTCATCACAACACCCAAAATTCAATAATCCTCCTGCCGGGATAACAAAAAAACCTAGATCATTACACACGAGACAAAGCATCTGCCAACACATTATCTAACCCCTTTTTTGTGGCGGATCTCCAAATTATAATTTTGCACGACAAGTGCCCAACGCATAAGGCGTTGGTTCTGGTTGTACATCCGGTGGAGAAAAACTAAGGGGTTATGGTCAGTATACACTACCACTGGTAATGCACTGGAACCAACATAAACTTCAAAGTACTGCAGAGCTAACAACAAAGCTAGAGCTTCTTGTTCAATGGTGGAATAGTTTGTCTGACATTTGTTAAATTTCCGTGAAAAATAACAGACAGGATGGTCCACTCCACTCTGGTCTTGCTGCAGTAGAACAGCACCAGCACCTCTGGCACTTGCATCTACCTCCAGTTTAAACGGCCGCTCAAAATCTGGCGCAGCAAGAACAGGAGTACTACACAAGAGTGCTTTAGCAGTGTTGAAAGCAGTACAACAATCTTCAGACCATACAAATTTTCTCGCCGGACTGAGCAAATCCGTTAATGGAGCAACTACCGCAGAGAAATTTTTACAGAAACTACGGTAGTAGCCAACCATCCCTAAAAAACGGCGTAGCTCTCTTCTGGTGGTAGGTGCGGGAAATGCGTTTATAGCTGAGACCTTGGCATTTACAGGGCGCACCTGACCATGGCCGACCTGTTTACCCAGATAAGTAACAGTGGCCTTCCCAAACTCGCACTTTGCTAAGTTCAGGGTTAGAGAAGCGGTTGCTAGACGTTCACACACTACCCTTAGAGTGTTAACATGATCAGACCACTCAGTTGAATAAATGACCAGATCATCAAGGTAAGCACTACAATTAGGAACTCCAGCCAATACTGTGTTAACCAGGCGTTGGAAAGTGGCTGGTGCGTTCCGCATCCCAAATGCCATGACAGCATATTGTAGGAAGTGATCTGGGGTCACAAATGCAGAGATGTCGGAGGCACGTGGGGTTAACGGCACCTGCCAGTAACCTTTTAGAAGATCTAGTTTGGTTACATAAGTAGCAGCACCAACAGTATCAATACAGTCATCCAGTCTGGGTAACGGGAACGAGTCGGGCACTGTGACAGCATTGACTTTCCGATAGTCCGTACATAATCTGGATGTCCCATCAGGTTTAGGAACCAGAATGCACGGAGAACTCCAAGGACTTGAACTTGGCATAGCCAGGTTATTCTCCAGCAAATAACCGACCTCACCCCTCATTATCTTTCTCTTAGCGACGTTGACACGATAAGGATGTTGCTTGATAGGTGCAGCGTTTCCAACATTAATGTCATGTTCTAACACATTTGTACATGTAGGAACATCATTAAAAAGACATGGAAAGCTGTGTAATAGTCTCACAATATCATCTGACTGTCTGTCCGTTAAATGAATCAGGCTTGACGGGAGAGACAGCAGCATCTCTGAATTGGGCAATCTAGCACACTGCTGCTGAGTATTGCGCAACTCCAAACCATCTCCGTCCACATCATTAACATGACCTCCCACTACAGCCGTAGCAGCAACAGAGACAGCCGACTCGGCCAGTTTCTCTGGACTGTCTACCTGAGTAACGGGTCTGTTGTGGTATGTCTTCAACATGTTAACGTGGCACACACGAGATTGGCGTTTTCTATCAGGAGTCTGTATCACATAGTCAGTTTCAGTTAGTTTCTTTTCAATGACATAAGGACCAGCGAAACGTGCTGACAATGACGCTCCTGGCACAGGCAACAACACAAGAACTCGGTCACCTGGCTGCAGTGAACGAGAAACAGCCTGTGTGTCATAGTGTCGTTTCATCCGTTTCTGTGAGGAAGACAGCGCTTCCTTTGCTAGAGCACAGGCAGCATGTAGGCGCTCACGAAAGCGACTAACGTAGTCCAACACATTTTCTTTCACACACAACTCTTGTGACAAAAACTGATCCTTAAGGACTTTCATAGGTCCTCTCATGGTGTGTCCAAACACCAGTTCAGCTGGGCTGAACCCTAGGGATTCCTGTACTGTCTCACGGACAGCAAACAACACTAGAGGAACTCCCTCATCCCAATCTTTCTCAGATTCCAAGCAATATTTACGGAGCATAGACTTCAGGGTCTGATGCCAACGTTCAAGCGCACCCTGAGACTCTGGGTGATATGCGCTTGACACACGGTGTATAACTGACAAGGATTTTAACACTTGTTTGAAAAGTTTAGAAAGGAAATTCGTACCCTGATCAGTTTGTATCACCTTAGGTAATCCAAAAGTTGAGAAGAATTTGATCAACGCTTTACTCACCACCGAGCAGTAATCCTTCGCAGAGGAATGGCCTCTGGGTACCTGGTGGCCACACACATAATTGTCAACATAAACTGGTTACCAGATTTTGTTTTTGGTAATGGTCCAACACAATCAACCATCACATGTTCGAATGGTTCACCTATGGCCGGTATGGGACAAAGAGGCGCGGGGGAAATAACCTGGTTCGGTTTCCCAACTACTTGACAGGTGTGGCAAGTCCGACAGAACTGAGCCACATCTTGTTTTAAGCCAGGCCAAAAGAAATGTCGCAAAACACGATCATAAGTCTTGGTGACTCCCAGATGTCCGGACCACTGGTGATCATGAGCGAGGGATAAAACATTTTGTCGAAAGGCTGTAGGAATCACTATTTGGTAAACAGCATTCCAATCTCCGCCAGCGTCAACATGGGATGTCCATTTACGCATGAGGAGATTACCATCAATGAAGTATGCCATGTTTTTCTTCTTTAGCTCGTCTTTTGAGACAACACTAGAAAAACATTTAGCCAGGCTAATGTCAACCTGTTGGTTAGCGATCAGCTGCTCACGAGTAACTGGTAACTGTATTGCTTCAGCAACAAGTTCCACATCCTTCTTCCTTTCTCTGGGCTGTTGGTCAGACTGCACCAGCTTACCAGAGGTAGCACCCGAACTATCCTCTGGGTCACACTCTCTGAATAGAATCGTGTCTGACAAATCTACCACTTCACCCACTTGTCGTGCTTGAGCACGTGTGACAGCACAAGCGGGGAACACATCTGGATAACCCCTGTGCCAGCTCCTCGGAGAGAGACTGGTCACTTTTATCCAATACCTCCAATATGGGTATTACCTTTCCTCCGGCAATATCGTTGCCCATTATAAATGTCACACCTTTTACTGGCAACATAGGACGTACGCCCACTCTGAACAATCCACTGACTAACTCAGAGTGTACGTTCACAAAGTGCAATGGCACTGGGACGAAACCCATTTCAATTCCTTGTACTAACACACTGGAACCACAATATGTATTACTGGCCAAGGTCTCAGCTATAAACGCATTTCCCGCACCTACCACCAGAAGAGAGCTACGCCGTTTTTTAGGGATGGTTGGCTACTACCGTAGTTTCTGTAAAAATTTCTCTGCGGTAGTTGCTCCATTAACGGATTTGCTCAGTCCGGCGAGAAAATTTGTATGGTCTGAAGATTGTTGTACTGCTTTCAACACTGCTAAAGCACTCTTGTGTAGTACTCCTGTTCTTGCTGCGCCAGATTTTGAGCGGCCGTTTAAACTGGAGGTAGATGCAAGTGCCAGAGGTGCTGGTGCTGTTCTACTGCAGCAAGACCAGAGTGGAGTGGACCATCCTGTCTGTTATTTTTCACGGAAATTTAACAAATGTCAGACAAACTATTCCACCATTGAACAAGAAGCTCTAGCTTTGTTGTTAGCTCTGCAGTACTTTGAAGTTTATGTTGGTTCCAGTGCATTACCAGTGGTAGTGTATACTGACCATAACCCCTTAGTTTTTCTCCACCGGATGTACAACCAGAACCAACGCCTTATGCGTTGGGCACTTGTCGTGCAAAATTATAATTTGGAGATCCGCCACAAAAAGGGGTTAGATAATGTGTTGGCAGATGCTTTGTCTCGTGTGTAATGATCTAGGTTTTTTTTTGTTATCCCGATAGGATGATTTGTGAATTTGGGTGTTGTGATAGTACGTGTGTCGCAAACCATTTTGGTTTGCTCTTTTAAGGGTGGGAGTGTTACGGATACAGGTATCCTGTGTTTTTGTGTGTTCCTACTCTTTCTGCCCTAATCACAGGTGTCCTGTATGTTCCTGATTGGTGGTCGTTGAGGTGTCTGCTGATTGGACCAATCAGTGAACATTCCTGTTAATTGCACCACCTGTTATTCGTTTGTTCAATCACACATCCCATTTTATAAAAACCAGACTTGTGTTTGTTGAGAGAGAGAGACTTTTTGCCATATGTGAGTATGGACACGGTGGTGTCCTGTGTGTTGTGTACTCGCTAGTTGATGATTACCCTGTTTAGTAGCTTTGTGTGTTTTTTGGGAAAGGGGGGTTTAAGCTAGATGCCCTTGGGCGTACATTACCCGTAGGAAGAAATCTGTCTATAAACACCAGTTAGACCTGAGCGGACCACCCACTGTATTTTTGTATGGTAGCAGTAGCCTAGCGGTTCTTTAGGCAGGCTAGATCAGTTTAGGGGGTTTTACACTATTGTTTCATTTCTTGGGTCCTGCTCAGCCCTTTTTCCCCAAACCCTTACCGTGTGTTCATAAATAAACACTTTGTGTTTGACGGTAGTTCATGGTAGTTGTGTCTTATTTGTTCTCACTATTCCATGCCACACTTATAATTTACATGAATTTATGTTACGGGTCTCATGTCCATCCACCCTAGATGTTTAGAGCCACGGGGTTCGTAACAGAGTGTGTGTTTGTGAGTGTACATGTGCATGACAGTCTTGCCTCTGTCTCTTCAATCATCTGTGGAGGGTTGACAGAGTACAGGGCCTGGGTGGCAACTAGGGCAGCCATGGTAGTGGGCTCAGTCAGGTTATTAAGCAGGATGAACGTGTGTGTGTCACTAGTAGGTTAATAAGGAGGATGAATGGCTAAAAAGGAGCAGCTTCATACAGCCGTCTCATTAGCAGTGGTAGTGAGAGATGGCTGCTCCCTGTGTGTGTGTGGCGGCTACTCCCTCTCTGGTAGACTATTGAGTAGACCAATAGAGATGCTCTCTCAGTCACCCAGACAGAGCCAGCTGGAACGGCTACCACCCACTGAGGGAGAGACACCCAGCAGGCCTGCTACCACCCACTGAGGGAGAGACACCCAGCAGTCTGGCCTGTAGACCCCCACGCCAATCCCTCCCCAACAACGAGTATAAAGTATCAGTTCTCTATGTCTAACAAGTAGTATAGAGGTGCGGCTTGGAGTATTGTTTCTTCATCCTAAGTAATGTATTCTCAGTGAATTTGGTGATGTGTTTTTTTTTTCCCTGTTCAGAGAAATTAGTCATTGAAGTTGTTAGGTATATGTCCCATCCTACATTCTGATATTACCATGTTCTGACCACTATAATTAATTAAATATAACCATTGGGTATAATCAATTAGCTTAATCTCAGAGATCTAATTATATTTCAACAAAATAATGTTGCAGGAATGCTAATCTTATCTGTTTCTAACTACAGAAATGATTTCAGAACAATCTGAGATGGTGGGTGTCATGGCTTGCTGAAATGACACGTGTTAACAGTGTTGTTGTGGAGTGGGGTTAAAGTTGGATCAGGGTGGTTTAGGACTATGAGTAGAGGTTTAAAACAGGTCTTTACCTCCCAGGAGATGACCAGTTCATGTCTACGGCCGTTCCCTCCACTGACGTTAGCTGGGGCCACAGAGGGGACTGCAGGACAGAAGAATAACACAGTTATCACACAACACATATTCTCTCCTGCGAAACCACAGCTGCTATTTACAAACTCAGTTCAACTCATCTCAACCCATGATGAGACTGAAACTCACTATTAATGTTAAAAAACTAATCTGAAGTTGTTGTTTGTTTTACAGGGAAATCCCATTGAGACCAAGGCCTTTTTAACAAGGGAGCCCTGCACACAATCATACACATTCATAATATTTACAATTCCAACACAATAAAAACAGACAATATTTACTAGTAATTTAAGAAAAGTAACTTACAAAAAGATTATCATGAAAAGCTAAAAGGTAATCAGCCAGCCATCTGAACTGTCCTCTAGCGGCACGAAAACATCAAACTTTAGAGAGTTCCGGAGATCAAGTTTCAAGTTTTAATGTCACGTGCACAAGTAGAGGGAAGTTTAATGTCACGTGCACAAGTAGAGGGAAGTGCCTTTCTTGCAAGCTCTAAATCCAACAATGCAGTTATCAATATCAATGTAGTACTAAAAATAACAAGGTAGAAGAAAAACACATGAGATATAAAAATAAGAAGAACACAAGAAAGTAAGTAGCTATATACAATTCCAGGGTCAGTAGCTATTTACAGGGACAGTTCCAGGGTCAGTAGCTATATACAGGGTCAGTTCCAGGGTCAGTAGCTATATACAGGGTCAGTTCCAGGGTCAGTAGCTATATACAGGGACAGTTCCAGGGTCAGTAGCTATATACAGGGTCAGTTCCAGGGTCAGTAGCTATATACAGGGTCAGTTCCAGGGTCAGTAGCTATATCCAGGGACAGTTCCAGGGTCAGTAGCTATATACAGGGACAGTTACAGGGTCAGTAGCTATATACAGGGACAGTTCCAGGGTCAGTAGCTATATCCAGGGACAGTTCCAGGGTCAGTAGCTATATACAGGGACAGTTACAGGGTCAGTAGCTATATACAGGGACAGTTCCAGGGTCAGTAGCTATATACAGGGACAGTTCCAGGGTCAGTAGCTATATACAGGGTCAGTTCCAGGATCAGTAGATATATACAAACGTTTGGTTCATTTTTGTTCTATTGTCTATACTAAAGGCCATCATTGGTTATGGCCCAATCGGCCTGGCATATTACCAAGTTCAAGAAGCTTTCCGTTTTGATTATTTTGCCTAAAAACCTTTAGGCCTACATATAGAAAAATAAAAAAACTACTGCATCTCTGCCCAGCCTGGCAAGAGTGAACAAAAGGGTGTTCAGCATCCCCAGTGGCTCAGCAACCGTGGAGAGGATATTCTCCGCTGCTGGCCTCTCCAGGTACCATGGAGAGGATATTCTCCGCTGCTGGCCTCTCCAGGTACCATAGAGAGGATATTCTCCGCTGCTGGCCTGCTCTCCAGGTACCGTGGAGAGGATATTCTCCGCTGCTGGCCTCTCCAGGTACCATGGAGAGGATATTCTCCGCTGCTGGCCTGCTCTCCAGGTACCGTGGAGAGGATATTCTCCACCGCTGGCCTGCTCTCCAGGTACCGTGGAGAGGATATTCTCTGCCGCTGGCCTGCTCTCCAGGTACCGTGGAGAGGATATTCTCCGCTGCTGGCCTGTTCTCCAGGTACCGTGGAGAGGATATTCTCTGACCCCCACTCCTTCTCTAACCCCCCAAAGTACCCCTGGTCCGGTCTGGCCCTGCTGACCAGAGCTGAACTGA
This sequence comes from Coregonus clupeaformis, assembly GCF_020615455.1. Classification (NCBI taxonomy): domain Eukaryota; kingdom Metazoa; phylum Chordata; class Actinopteri; order Salmoniformes; family Salmonidae; genus Coregonus; species Coregonus clupeaformis. Next base: position 36,544,513 of record NC_059196.1, read on the forward strand.
ACACTGGTGGAGCGGATTGCTCTAGCTCCGGCGTGACGCAGCACCTGACCGGTGCCGGACCCGCCACCGGTGGAACAGGCACGGGCCGTGCCGGACTGACGACGCACACCACTGGCTTGGTGTGGGGAGCAGGAGCGGGCCGAGCCGGGCTGACGAAACGCACCACTGACTTGGTGCGGGGAGCAGGAGCGGGCCGGACCGGGCTGACGACGCGCACCACTGACTTGGTGCGGGGAGCAGGAATGGGCCGGACTGGGCTGGCGACGCGCACCACAGACTTGGTGCGGGGAGCAGGAATGGGCCGGACTGGGCTGGCGACACGCACCACAGACTTGGTGCGGAGAGCAGGAACGGGCCGGACAGGGCTGACGAAACGCACCACTGACTTGGTGCGGGGAGCAGGAATGGGCCGGGCCGAGCTGGCGATGCGCACCGTAGACTTGGTGCGAGTGGCAGGAACAGGCCGGACCGTACTGGGAACACACACCACTGGCCCTACGTGGGGATCAGGAACAGGCCGGACCGGACTGGCAACACACGCCAGTACCTCTCGCCGTGCCTCTACATCTTCCACCCCCTCTTCGACCAGTGGCCCCCGTAACCTGGCGGCCTCCTCTGCCAATCCGCTGGGCCGCTCTGCCGCGGTCTCCTGCTGGCCCGTCGTCCACGGCGTTAGCCCCCCCCTAAAAAAATTCTGGGCGTCTCCCCTACCCGTGGACCAGGTCTCCATGTCCCTCGCCAGCCTTTCGCCCTTCTGCCACAATCTCCGCCATTCAGCTCCTCATTCGGCTTGACCCAGTCGAAGCTCTTCCTCCACTGTTGCCAAGTCCACCCACTCTGCTCCTCACTAGGCTGCTTGGTCCAGTTCTGGTGGTTTCTTCTGTCACGATCGTCATTCATAGAGGAGGACCAAGGCGCAGCGTTGAATGCGAACATTTTATTTATTAGAATGATCACACGATCAAAACAACAAAACGAAAACGTGACGTCCCTGGTTACATAAACAAACCAACACGGAACAAGAAACCACAAATAATGAATGCCTAACGGCTACCTAAGTATGACTCCCAATCAGAGACAACGAGCTACAGCCGTCTCTGATTGGGAGCCACCCTGGCCAACATAGATATACAACAACTAGAACATAAACAAATGAAAACTCACACCCTGGCTCAACATACTAGAGTCCCCAGAGCCAGGGCGTGACAAGGGATACTGGAGTGATGGAGGTAGATATGTATAGGGGTCAGGTGACTATATACAGGGTCAGTTCCAGTACCATATTAACAATGTGCAGGGATACTGGAGTGATGGAGGTAGATATGTATAGGGGTCAGGTGACTATATACAGGGTCAGTTCCAGTACCATATTAACAATGTGCAGGGATACTGGAGTGATGGAGGTAGATATGTATAGGGGTAAGGGGACTAGGCATCAGGATATATGATAAACAGAGTAGCAGCAGCATATATGAGGATTGTATGTGAGTGTGTGTGTGTGTGTAGAGTCAGTATAAATGTGTGTGTGTGTTATGTGTGTGTTGCAGTGTCAGAGTGTGTGAGTGTGTAGGGCCCTGTTAGTGTGTAGGGCCCTGTTAGTGTGTAGGGCCCTGTTAGTGTGTAGGGGGGCCCTGTTAGTGTGTAGGGCCCTGTTAGTGTGTAGGGCCCTGTTAGTGTGTAGGGCCCTGTTAGTGTGTAGGGCCCTGTTAGTGTGTAGGGCCCTGTTAGTGTGTAGGGGGGCCCTGTTAGTGTGTAGGGCCCTGTTAGTGTGTAGGGCCCTGTTAGTGTGTAGGGCCCTGTTAGTGTGTAGGGCCCTGTTAGTGTGTAGGGGCCCTGTTAGTGTGTAGGGCCCCTGTTAGTGTGTAGGGCCCTGTTAGTGTGTAGGGCCCTGTTAGTGTGTAGGGCCCTGTTAGTATGTAGGGCCCTGTTAGTGTGTAGGGGGGCCCTGTTAGTGTGTAGGGCCCTGTTAGTGTGTAGGGCCCTGTTAGTGTGTAGGGCCCTGTTAGTGTGTAGGGCCCTGTTAGTGTGTAGGGCCCTGTTAGTGTGTAGGGCCCTGTTAGTGTGTAGGGCCCTGTTAGTATGTAGGGCCCTGTTAGTGTGTAGGGCCCTGTTAGTGTGTAGGGCCCTGTTAGTGTGTAGGGCCCTGTTAGTGTGTAGGGCCCTGTTAGTGTGTAGGGCCCTGTTAGTGTGTAGGGCCCTGTTAGTGTGTAGGGCCCTGTTAGTGTGTAGGGCCCTGTTAGTGTGTAGGGCCCTGTTAGTGTGTAGGGGGGCCCTGTTAGTGTGTAGGGGGGCCCTGTTAGTGTGCATTAGAGAGAAAAATAAAAATGTTCTCTCCTTCTGGTAGCTAGGTAGCAGTCTTATGGCTTGAGGATTAAAGCTGTTCAGGAGCCTGTTGTAGTCAATTAACAGCATTCTCACGTAGGTATTCCTCTTATCTAGGTGGGAAAGGGCAGTGTGGAGCGCAATTGAGATCGTCTATGGATTTGTTGGGGTGGTATGCAAATTGGAGTGGGTCTAGTGTGTCTGGGATGATGGAGGTGATGTGTGCCGTAACCAGCCTTTTCAAAGCACTTCATGATGACAGATCATTCCACAAGGTGAAACTAAACTGAAGGCAGAAGGGATCTCCAGAGTTGTGATCTGGTCTGGTCTGGTCTGGTCTGATCTGATCTGGTCTGGTGACTGTGTGACACGTAATGCGCTATGATAAACGGGGTCCAGTTGTGGCAGTTGCCTTAGCCTAAAGCTGGAATGAATGTAGACTTTTTAATGAAAGGCATGACCTACGTCTTAACTAACATATCAGGTACACCTCCAATTGACTCAAATTATGTCAATTAGCCTATCAGAGGCTTCTAAAGCCATGGCATCATTTTCTGGAATTTTCTAAGCTGTTTAAAGGCATAGTCAACTTAGTGTATGTAAACTTCTGACCCACTGGAATTGTGATACAGTGAATTATAAGTGAAATAATCTGTCCGTAAACAATTGTTGGAAAAATGACTTGTGTCATGCACAAAGTAGATGTCCTAACCGACTTGCCAGGACTATAGTTTGTTAGCAAGGAATTTGTGGAGTGGTTGAAAAATGAGTTTTAATGACTCCAACCTAAGTGTGTGTAAACTTCCGACTTCAACTGTATGTATATATGTATGTATGGCACTCGAAAGCAGAGTGCAACGTTCCTAGCGCTGTACCACGACAGCAGAGGCTATCTAAGTACAGTTTAGGTAGGGTTAGCATTCTGCTTTCGAGTGCCATACATAGCAAGGCTATACACCTACTCATTCAATAGTTTTTCTTAATTTTTCCTATTTTTTACATTGTAGAATAATAGTGAAGACATCAAAACTATGAAATAGCACATATGGAATCATGTAGTAACCAAAAAAGTGTTAAACAAATCAAAATATATTTTATATTTGAGATTCTTCAAAGTAGGCTCCCGTTGCCTTGTGACAGCTTTGCACACTCTTCCATCACTAAGTGACCAGACTCTTCCATCACTAAGCGACCAGACTCTTCCATCACTAAGCGACCAGACTCTTCCATCACTAAGCGACCAGACTCTTCCATCACTAAGCGACCAGACCCTTCCATCACTAAGCGACCAGACTCTTCCATCACTAAGCGACCAGACTCTTCTGATGCGGAACTTTTCAATTATGGACCTGCTACTTTAGCTGTAAAGGGTTGGGGTAAATAGCTGTGTTCTAGGTCTGTAAAGGGTTGTGGTAAATATAACTTAATTGCCCTGCCCTAGCTGTCATACATATGTAATAGGACCATTATGTCAGCTTCCTGCTTCCCCTGTTTGTCTCCTGGCCTCTAGAGGTCAGCTGTGTTCCCCTTTGCCTTAGTTCTTCCTCATGTGTCCTAATTAGCTTATCCAGGTCACCTGTGCCTTGTTTCCCCTTGTGTATTTTAGCTGTGTGTTTTCCCCTTGTTTGTCACTTGGTTATTGCGTCCTGACTGTGTGTCTCCTGCTTTGTCTCACCGTGTCTGTCCTAGTAAGTTTTTGAAGTTATCTTTAGTTTGTTTTTCTCCCCTCGTGGAGTTGTTTTGTTTTGCCTCCTGTTTTGTGAACATTAAATCTACTTGCCTGGAGTATTGCCTTGGGTGTTTCATTTGGGTCCTACAACATCTCCTCTGTGGCTAAGGGGTAGTACCCCCAGCTCTACACTTCTGAGACCGGAGTTCTAACCCGGATTGTGACAGAATAACCAAGTCAATCATGGACCCAGAAACACTCAGTTCCCAGGACCTGTTGGCGGTGATCATTCGACATGAGGCTTCTTTCCAGCGCCATGAAGCCGTTCTCAGCCGACAAGAGGAGCTGATGGCTAGACATTCTCAACTCCTGGCCGAAATGATGAGTTCCCTTCACCAGCTCTTTGAACGCCTCCTTGGTCCTCCCCCTTCCCCCGGTCACCTCCCAGTGACGACAGGCCTTCTCGGTTGGCGGAGCCCCGACTACCACCTCCCAAGCCCTTTTCTGGGGATCCAAGCTCTTGCCAGGGTTTCCTCACCCAATGCTCCCTCACCTTCGAGCTCCAACCCTCAAGTTTTCCCACAGACCGTTCCAAGATTGCCTACCTCATTACCCTTCTTTCAGACAAGGCGCCGCCTGGGCCTCTGCGGTGTGGCAGTCCCAGGAGGCCTGTTGTGACTCCCACGCTGCATTTGTAGAAGAGTTCAAGCGGGTGTTCGATCATCCTGTCAGTGGGCGGGAGGCTTCCAAGCGCCTACTGTCTCTCCGTCAGGGCCCCCGAAGCACGGCAGATTTTGCCATTGAGTTCCGAACCATGGCAGCAAGGAGCGGATGGAATGATGAAGCGCTGAGGGTCTGCTTTCAGGGAGGGTTATCTGAGCCCCTTCAAGATGAGTTAGCCACCCGTGAACCAGCTGAAGATCTCGAGTCCCTCATAGCCTTGGCCATCCGCCTGGACAATCGTCTAAGAGAGCGGAGAACGGCTCGCCGTCAGGTGTCTCAGTCCCAAGTTCCTCTGAGCAGCTCTGTTTCTCCTGTTTGGACTCCGTCATTCAGAGCTGCCCCGGCTCCTGAACTGCCCCAGGATTCCCCGGAGAGCATGCAGTTAGGCCGTTCCAGGCTTTCTTCCAACGAAGGGAACGTCGCATGAGGGAGCGGTCGGTGCCTCTACTGCGGGGTTGCCGGCCACTTCCGCTCCACTTGCCCCGAGCTGGGAAACGCCTGTCCCCGCCCAGCTACAGGAGGGTTGTGATGGGGAAAATTAGAGCTCCTCCTACTAACGCGGTCCTAGCTATTCCAGCCACTCTGTCCTGGGAGGGCCACCAGCATCGGGTCCAGGCTATGATCGATTCCGGTGCCGCAGGTGATTTTATGGATGTAACCTTGGCTAAGGAACTTAAGATCCCTACCCAACTACTTCCTCAACCCCCAGGCAGTTACAGCCTTAGATGGCAGACCTCTGGAACCAGGAAAAGTTACTGAGGCGACTCAGTCCCTGCGACTTACCATCTCTCAACACCAGCAGGAGGAGACCTTCTATCTCATTGACTCTCCCGAGTATCCTATTATCCTGGGTCACCCTTGGCTATGCAGACATAATCCCCAGATCGACTGGCCTACTGGCACCATTCTTAGCTGGGGTCCCACTTGCCAACTCACCTGCATGCTTCAGAGTTCCTCAGCCCCTAGTACCCAGTTTCAAGAGTCTGTTGACGTCTCCCGAGTCCCCAGTGTTTACCATCGGTTCAAGGCAGTGTTCAGCAAGGCCCGGGCTACTGCCTTACCGCCTCATCGCACTTTTGACTGTGCCATTGATCTACTCCCTGGGTGCTGCCCTCCTAGAGGTCGGATCTTTTCCTTGTCCTCCCCGAGCACGCAGCTATGGACACCTACATTAAGGAGTCCTTGGCAGCCGGCCTCATCTATGCCTCTACTTCCCCGGCTGGGGCGGGCTTCTTTTTGTTGAAAAGAAAGACGGGGGTCTGAGGCCTTGTATTGATTACCGGGGACTCAACAAGATCACGGTTCGGAATCGATACCCTCTTCCTCTCATGGCCACTGCTTTTGAGCTGCTTCAAGGGGCTTCCATTTTTACTAAGCTGGATCTCCGCAATGCTTACCATCTCGTGCGGATCCGGCCAGAGACGAATGGAAGACGGCGTTCAACACGCCCACGGGACACTATGAATATCGGGTGATGCCGTTCGGGCTCACCAATGCCCCCGCAGTATTCCAAGCCCTGATTAATGATGTTCTCCGGGATATGCTTAATCTGTTCGTCTTCGTGTACCTGGACGATATCCTCATCTTCTCGAGGTCACTGAAGGAACATGAGGGGCATGTTAGCCGGGTTCTCCAGAGGCTCCTTGACAATCACCTCTACGTTAAGCCTGAGAAGTGTGAATTTCATGTTTCTCAGACTCAGTTTCTCGGGTTTATTGTCACTCCCGGGCACCTAGAGATGGATCCCAAGAAGGTCAAGGCGGTCCACGATTGGCCCACACCTGCCACGGTCAAGGAGGTTCAACGGTTCATTGGCTTTTCTAACTTCTATCGGAAGTTCATCAAGAATTTCAGCTCGGTGGTAGCCCCCTTGACGACGCTTACCAAGGGAGGAGGGACCAAGATTCACTGGGGTCCGGAAGCAGCAGGGGCCTTCGAGGATCTCAAGCGCCGCTTCACTTCTGCTCCGATTCTGGTGACCCCTGACCCAGAGAGACCTTTCGTGGTGGAGGTGGACGCCTCAGAGGTGGGGGTGGGAGCCGTCCTGTCACAGAGGGGTGCGGATGGGAGATTACACCCTTGTGCCTTCATGTCTCGCCGCCTGTCTGAGGCCGAGCGCAACTACCACGTGGGGGATCTAGAGTTGCTTGCGGTAAAACTGGCCTTGGAAGAGTGGCGCCATTGGCTTGAGGGGGCTCAGCACCCTTTCCAGGTTCTCACAGACCACAAGAACCTGGAATATCTCCAACAGGCTAAGCGGATGAACCCTCGGCAAGCACGATGGTCCCTTTTCTTTAATCGATTCCAGTTCCTCCTGACTTACCGACCTGGCACCAAGAACGTCAAGCCGGATGCTCTGTCTCGAGTCTATTCTCCCGAGGTACAAGAGAAGCCCTTGGCATCGATTATTCCGAGGTCTAGGATCGTCGCACCTCTTCAGTGGGAACTAGAAAGAGGGGTACGAGAAGCTCTTGCCCATGAGCCCGATCCAGGCGGTGGTCCTGCCGGTCGCCTGTACGTTCCTCTCTCGGTTCGGGCCCGCGTCTTGCAGTGGGGTCATGAGTCGCCCCTTGACATGCCATCCTGGCAGTGCTCGCACACTGGAGTTCCTCCGACGGCGGTTTTGGTGGCCGTCCATCAAGAAGGACGTGCAGGTCTATGTTGAGGCCTGCCCTGTGTGCAACCAGGGAAAAGTCGACACGCCAGCGACCCCAGGGACTGCTCCATCCCTTACCTGTTCCTCGAAGGCCATGGTCACACCTTTCTCTGGACTTTGTTACGGGACTTCCTCTATCCCAGGGCAACACCGTCATCCTTGTGGTGGTAGACCGTTTCTCTAAGGCTGCCCGGTTTATTCCCCTGCCCAAGCTGCCCTCGGCTAAGGAGACTGCTGAGCTCCTCATGAACCATGTCTTCCGGATATTTGGCATTCCCCTGGACGTGGTCTCTGACCGAGGTCCCCAATTCTCGTCCCGGTTTTGGGGGCCTTCTGCAGGCTTATTGGGGCCACAGCCAGCCTATCGTCAGGATTCCATCCAGAGTCTAATGGCCAAACGGAACGGATTAATCAGGATCTGGAGACCACCCTGCGGTGTATGGCGGCCAGTAATCCCACGTCTTGGGCCACCTATATCATTTGGGCTGAATATGCCCACAACACCCTCCAGTCCTCAGCCACCGGATTGTCCCCCTTCGAATGCCAGTTCGGTTACAACCCTCCATTATTTCCAGAGGAAGAGGCGCAAGTTGGTGTTCCCTCGGCCCAGCGCTTTGTCCAACGCTGTAGGCGGACCTGGAAGAAGGCCAGGTGTACCCTCCTTCGGACCTCCCAGAGATACCAAAGTCAGGCTAATCGCCACCGCCGGGACGGCCCCCTAGTTTCCGAGCTGGTCAGAGAGTTTGGTTGGCCACTAAGAACTTGCCCCTCCGGGTCGAATCCAAGAAGCTTTCCCAGAGATACATCGGCCCTTTCCGCATTGCTAGAAAGGTTAACCCTGTTTCGTATCGTTTAGTTCTGCCTCGCTCCCTTAGAGTTAACCCCACTTTCCATGTTTCACTCCTTAAACCCGTCTTGTCTTCTCCTTTGCCCCCCCACAGACCCCCGCCACCTCCCAGGATCATAGACGGCCAGCCAGCCTACACAGTCCGCCGGATACTGGACTCCCGGAGGGTCCAGAACTCTCTGCAGTATCTGGTGGACTGGGAGGGCTACGGGCCAGAGGAGCGCTCCTGGGTTCCAGCCAGGGACATCCTGGACCCAGGGTTGATCCGAGATTTTCGCACCCTGGGGCCAGGGTGTTCTGGAAGGAACGTCAGAGTCGTTCCTAGAGGAGGGGGGGTCCTGTCAGCTTCCTGCTTCCCCTGTTTGTCTCCTGGCCTCTAGAGGTCAGCTGTGTTCCCCCTTTGCCTTAGTTCTTCCTCATGTGTCCTAATTAGCTTATCCAGGTCACCTGTGCCTTGTTTCCCCCTTGTGTATTTTAGCTGTGTGTTTTCCCCTTGTTTGTCACTTGGTTATTGCGTCCTGACTGTGTGTCTCCTGCTTTGTCTCACCGTGTCTGTCCTAGTAAGTTTTTGAAGTTATCTTTAGTTTGTTTTTCTCCCCTCGTGGAGTTGTTTTGTTTTGCCTCCTGTTTTGTGAACATTAAATCTACTTGCCTGGAGTATTGCCTTGGGTGTTTCATTTGGGTCCTACAACATCTCCTCTGTGGCTAAGGGGTAGTACCCCCAGCTCTACACTTCTGAGACCGGAGTTCTAACCCGGATTGTGACACATTATTCTGCATTGTGAATTGATGTGGGAATTCTATGATTTGTTCTTATCGTTCTAACGAAAAAACTTTTAAAAAAAAGAGCAGTTTAAACATCACGAAAATGTTTCCATTTGTCACATTCCTAGTTGGGAACGTAGGAGAGTCATGAGAGATAGTAATATAAATAGCTGAAATGGGGAGGTTGGGAACATAGGAGACAGGTGTATAAAATCGAGCACACAGCCATGCAATCTCCATAAACAACAATTGGCAGTAGAATGGCCTTACTGAAGAGCTCAGTGACTTTCAACGTGCCACCTTTCCAACAAGTCAGTTTGTTAAATTTCTGCCCTGCTAGAGCTGCCCCGGTCCCTGCTAGAGCTGCCCCGGTCAACTGTAAGTGCTGTTATTGTGAAGTGGAAACGTCTTGGAGCAACAACGGCTCTGCTGTCCTCGGTTGCAACACTCACTACCGAGTTCCAAACTGCCTCTGGAAGCAACGTCAGCTCAACAACTGTTCGTCGGGAGCTTCATAAAATGGGTTTCCATGGCCAAGCAGCCGCAGACAAGCCTAAGATCACCATGCACAATGCCAAGCGTCGGCTGGAGTGGTGTAAAGCTCTCCTCTATTGGACCCTGGAGCAGTGGAAACGCGTTCTATGGAGTGATGAATCGCGCTTCACCATCTGGCAGTCCGACGGACGAATCTGGGTTTGGCGGATGCCTGGAGAACGCTACCTAATACATAGCACCAACTGTAAAGTTTGGTGGAGGAGGAATAATGGTCTGGGGCTGTTTTTCATGGTTCGGGCTAGGCCCCTTAGTTCCAGAGAAGGGAAATCTTAACGCTACAGCATACAATGACATTCTAGATGATTCTGTGCTTCCAACTTTGTGGCAACAGTTTGGGGAAGGTCCTTTCCTATTTCAGCATCACAATTCCCCCGTGCACAAAGCGAGGTCCATACACAAATGGTTTGTCGAGATCGGCGTGTAAGAACTTTACTGGCCTTCACAGAGCCCTGACCTCAACCCCATCGAACACCTTTGGGATGAAATGGAACGCCAACCACGAGCCAGGCCTAATCGCCCAACATCAGTGCCCGACCTCTTCTGGCTGACTGGATGCAAGTCCCAGCAGCAATGTTCCAACATCTAGTGGAAATCCTTCCCAGGAGAGTGGAGGCTGTTATAGCAGCAAAAGTGGGACCAACTCCATATTAATGCCCATGATTTTGGAATGAGATGTTGGACGAGCAGGTGTTCACATACTGTTGGTCATGTAGTGTATGTTCTACATTGTTGTCATTATGTCACCCTTTCACCTTTTTGGGGATCATAGTCATTAAGATACAGTTGAATGGATTACAACACCTGGAGGGGTGTCATACTCAACTATGAGGGACCCCAGAGTAAGAAGGTGGTTTTGGTGGGAGTTACCTTCTACTTTACAAAGTAGACACACACACACACACACACACACACAGACACAGACACAGACCGGGGAGTTACCTGCTTCTTTAGTGCGGACCCCCCTGGATGGGGCACTGGGGTCTCCTGTCCCGATAGCGTTACTGGCCACAACCCTGAACTCATAGTCCACCCAGGGGTTGAGCTCCACAGCCATGGCTGACTCCATGTCCCCAGTCACTGGGTCTGGGTCTGGAGAGGATGGAGGGAGGGAGAGATATAGATATACAGAATACATATAGAGATACATACCTAGATGGAAAGATGGAGAAATGGAGAGAGAGAGAGAGAGACAGAGATAGAGAGACATAGACAGAGAGAGACAGAGACAGAGAGACAGAGACAGAGAGACAGAGACAGAGAGACAGAGACAGAGAGACAGAGATAGAGAGACAGAGATAGAGAGACAGAGATAGAGAGACAGAGATAGAGAGACAGAGATAGAGAGATAGAGAGACAGAGATAGAGAGACAGAGATAGAGACAGAGATAGAGAGAGAGAGAGAGAGAGAGAGAGAGAGAGAGAGAGAGAGAGAGAGAGAGAGAGAGAGAGAGAGAGAGAGAGAGAGAGAGATGAACAGAACTGCATGATAAACAGGGCCAGAACAGTAGAAATACATCAGGCAAGAACAGAGATGTTGACTCAGAATTAAACAGAACACTGTCTACACCACAACACTACATTAGACAGAACACTGGCTACACCACAACACTACATTAGGCACAACACTGGCTACACCACAACACTACATTAGGCAGAACACTGTCTACACCACAACACTACATTAGGCAGAACACTGGCTACACCACAACACTACATTAGACAGAACACCACAACACTACATTAGGCAGAACACTGGCTACACCACAACACTACATTAGACAGAACACTGTCTACACCACAACACTACATTAGGCAGAACACCACAACACTACATTAGGCAGAACACTGGCTACACCACAACACTACATTAGACAGAACACCACAACACTACATTAGACAGAACACTGGCTACACCACAACACTACATTAGACAGAACACCACAACACTACATTAGACAGAACACTGGCTACACCACAACACTACATTAGGCAGAACACTGTCTACACCACAACACTACATTAGGCAGAACACTGTCTACACCACAACACTACATTAGGCAGAACACTGTCTACACCACAACACTACATTAGGCAGAACACTGTCTACACCACAACACTACATTAGGCAGAACACTGGCTACACCACAACACTACATTAGGCAGAACACCACAACACTACATTAGACAGAACACCACAACACTACATTAGGCAGAACACTGTCTACACCACAACACTACATTAGGCAGAACACTGGCTACACCACAACACTACATTAGACAGAACACTGGCTACACGACAACACTACATTAGACAGAACACTGGCTACACCACAACACTACATTAGGCAGAACACTGTCTACACCACAACACTACATTAGACAGAACACTGGCTACACCACAACACTACATTAGACAGAACACTGGCTACACCACAACACTACATTAGGCAGAACACTGGCTACACCACAACACTATATTAGACAGAACACTGTCTACACCACAACACTACATTAGGCAGAACACCACAACACTACATTAGGCAGAACACTGTCTACACCACAACACTACATTAGACAGAACACCACAACACTACATTAGGCAGAACACTGTCTACACCACAACACTACATTAGACAGAACACCACAACACTACATTAGGCAGAACACTGGCTACACCACAACACTACATTAGACAGAACACTGTCTACACCACAACACTACATTAGGCAGAACACCACAACACTACATTAGGCAGAACACTGTCTACACCACAACACTACATTAGACAGAACACCACAACACTACATTAGGCAGAACACCACAACACTACATTAGACAGAACACTGTCTACACCACAACACTACATTAGACAGAACACTGTCTACACCACAACACTACATTAGGCAGAACACTGGCTACACCACAACACTACATTAGGCAGAACACCACAACACTACATTAGGCAGAACACTGTCTACACCACAACACTACATTAGACAGAACACTGTCTACACCACAACACTACATTAGGCAGAACACTGTCTACACCACAACACTACATTAGACAGAACACCACAACACTACATTAGACAGAACACCACAACACTACATTAGGCAGAACACTGGCTACACCACAACACTACATTAGGCAGAACACTGGCTACACCACAACACTACATTAGACAGAACACTGGCTACACCACAACACTACATTAGGCAGAACACCACAACACTACATTAGGCAGAACACTGGCTACACCACAACACTACATTAGGCAGAACACTGTCTACACCACAACACTACATTAGGCAGAACACCACAACACTACATTAGGCAGAACACCACAACACTACATTAGGCAGAACACTGTCTACACCACAACACTACATTAGACAGAACACTGGCTACACCACAACACTACATTAGGCAGAACACTGTCTACACCACAACACTACATTAGACAGAACATTGGCTACACCACAACACTACATTAGACAGAACACTGGCTACACCACAACACTACATTAGACAGAACACTGGCTACACCACAACACTACATTAGGCAGAACACTGTCTACACCACAACACTACATTAGACAGAACACTGTCTACACCACAACACTACATTAGGCAGAACACTGTCTACACCACAACACTACATTAGACAGAACACCACAACACTACATTAGGCAGAACACTGTCTACACCACAACACTACATTAGGCAGAACACCACAACACTACATTAGGCAGAACACTGTCTACACCACAACACTACATTAGGCAGAACACCACAACACTACATTAGGCAGAACACTGTCTACACCACAACACTACATTAGACAGAACACCACAACACTACATTAGGCAGAACACCACAACACTACATTAGGCAGAACACTGTCTACACCACAACACTACATTAGGCAGAACACCACAACACTACATTAGGCAGAACACTGGCTACACCACAACACTACATTAGACAGAACACTGTCTACACCACAACACTACATTAGGCAGAACACTGTCTACACCACAACACTACATTAGGCAGAACACTGGCTACACCACAACACTACATTAGGCAGAACACCACAACACTACATTAGACAGAACACTGTCTACACCACAACACTACATTAGACAGAACACTGTCTACACCACAACACTACATTAGACAGAACACTGTCTACACCACAACACTACATTAGGCAGAACACTGGCTACACCACAACACTACATTAGACAGAACACTGTCTACACCACAACACTACATTAGGCAGAACACTGGCTACACCACAACACTACATTATACAGAACACTGTCTACACCACAACACTACATTAGGCAGAACACTGTCTACACCACAACACTACATTAGGCAGAACACTGTCTACACCACAACACTACATTAGGCAGAACACTGGCTACACCACAACACTACATTAGGCAGAACACTGTCTACACCACAACACTACATTAGGCAGAACACTGTCTACACCACAACACTACATTAGGCAGAACACTGGCTACACCACAACACTACATTAGACAGAACACTGTCTACACCACAACACTACATTAGACAGAACACTGTCTACACCACAACACTACATTAGGCAGAACACCACAACACTACATTAGGCAGAACACTGTCTACACCACAACACTACATTAGGCAGAACACCACAACACTACATTAGACAGAACACCACAACACTACATTAGACAGAACACTGGCTACACCACAACACTACATTAGGCAGAACACTGTCTACACCACAACACTACATTAGGCAGAACACCACAACACTACATTAGACAGAACACTGTCTACACCACAACACTACATTAGGCAGAACACCACAACACTACATTAGACAGAACACTGTCTACACCACAACACTACATTAGGCAGAACACTGGCTACACCACAACACTACATTAGGCAGAACACTGGCTACACCACAACACTACATTAGGCAGAACACCACAACACTACATTAGGCAGAACACTGGCTACACCACAACACTACATTAGGCAGAACACTGTCTACACCACAACACTACATTAGGCAGAACACCACAACACTACATTAGGCAGAACACCACAACACTACATTAGGCAGAACACTGTCTACACCACAACACTACATTAGACAGAACACTGGCTACACCACAACACTACATTAGGCAGAACACTGTCTACACCACAACACTACATTAGACAGAACATTGGCTACACCACAACACTACATTAGACAGAACACTGGCTACACCACAACACTACATTAGACAGAACACTGTCTACACCACAACACTACATTAGACAGAACACTGGCTACACCACAACACTACATTAGGCAGAACACTGGCTACACCACAACACTACATTAGACAGAACACTGTCTACACCACAACACTACATTAGGCAGAACACTGTCTACACCACAACACTACATTAGACAGAACACCACAACACTACATTAGGCAGAACACTGTCTACACCACAACACTACATTAGGCAGAACACCACAACACTACATTTGTCACGGTTCAGACAGACGACCAGAGGACCACAATTGCGTCACACCAGAAAGTTTATTAAACTTAAGGGAAAAGGGAAGTAGGGAGTGAATGAAGGCTCCAGGGGTAACAGGGATCCCGTCCAATGCGCTGGGTCTGTGCCCCCCCCAGTGGCAGCGATGCATCCTATGAAGCCGGTGGTGGGTGGTCCAGAAGTCCTGGGGGGGGGGGGAGACACAGACACAACAGGGCGGAATGAAACCAGGCAGCAGTACAGTTCAAGGGAAATCCAAAATACGTAGTAGCAAGGCAGAAGGCTGGTCAGAGTTACCGGGATTGAAGAGTAGACAGGAGTCGTAATGGCAGAAGCAGGTCTGGATCTCCTGAGGCAGAAGAGTATCCAAAAAACAGGCAGGTCCGGGGTCACAAAACCAGGGTGAGCCAGAAGCGCGAGCAAACAGGTTCCGGGTGTGAGCTTTGCAGACGATCTGACACCGGAGAGCTGAAAGACAGGGCCTTAAATACTGGGAGAGGTTAGTGGGTAATGCAGCGCAGCTGGCAGAGTAATTAGAGCCGAGCAGAGCAGGGACAGGTGGAGCTAGTTAGGCTGAGTAGAGAGAGGGAGGTGAGCAGAGTGGAAGATAGTGGAAACAAATTAAGGTGGTAACCCGGTGGAGTGAGAGGGCTCATGACAGAACCCCCCAAGGGACGGCCCCAGAAGTCCCAAGAGCAACACCACGCCGGGCGGGAGGAGGGGAGCCGGAGGAGGGCTAGAACTCCTCCGAACGGTCCGAGTGAACGTCCTCATCCTCGGAGGAAGCCGGAGGGCCGTGGTCGGGAGATGGGACAGGTCCCGAGACAGGATCAGGCACAGGACAGGAAGCCGAGCGGGCCGGACGGTTAGGGACCCCTCTGGGGCGGCCCCCTACGGATAGCAGGTTGATCAGGATGCCGTTGGTGGAAAGCGGTGATGAGAGTCCTATCCACAATCCGACTAGCTGGCACCCAGGTCCTTTCCTCAGGTCCATAGCCCTCCCAGTCAATGAGGTACTGGAGACCCCTACCCCTCCGTCTGGACCGAAGCAGGCGGCGGACGGTGTAAACCAGACCACCATCGACGAGCCGTGGAGGAGGAGGACCAGGCGCAGCAGGGACCAGCGGACTCTCATGGATGGGCTTAATCTTAGACACATGGAAAGTGGGGTGCACCCTCAGGGAATTAGGCAGTTGGAGCCGGACAGCAGTTGGGCTAATCACTCTTCTGATAGGGAATGGGCCAATGAACCGAGGTGCCAGCTTCTGCGACTCCACCCTGAGTGGCAGGTTCTTCGATGACAACCACACCCTTTGACCAACATGGTAGGTGGGAGCAGGAATTCTCCGACGGTTGGCCCCGGTAGTGTAGCTGGCAACGGACCTGAGGAGGGTGGCTCGGGCTTGTGACCAGGTGCGGCGACATCGACGGGCAAAAGCAAGTGCAGATGGGCAAGTAACCTCCTCCTCCTGGCTGGCAAATAGAGGAGGCTGGTATCCATAAACACATTGGAAAGGGGACATACCGATGGCAGAGCAGGTCAGAGAATTGTGTGCGTACTCCACCCATGTCAATTGCTGCGACCAGGAGTGGGGGTTGCGTGAAGTCATGCATCGCAGCGCCTTCTCGAGCTCCTGATTAGCCCGCTCTGACTGCCCATTGGATTGGGGATGGAATCCGGAAGTCAGACTGACTGTGGCTCCCAGCAGGTGACAGAACTCCTTCCAAAAAGCGGAGGAGAATTGTGGACCACGGTCAGAAACAACATCCCTTGGCAGTCCGTGGATCCGGAAGACGTGTTCCAGGACCACCTGGGCGGTCTCCTTGGCGGTTGGGAGCTTGGGGAGGAATGAAGTGGGCCATCTTGCTGAAACGGTCAACGATGGTGAGAATGACGGTCATGCCACTTGAAGGGGGCAGCCCCGTGACAAAGTCAAGGGCGATGTGAGACCAGGGACGTCTGGGCACAGGCAGGGGCTGCAGCAATCCGGCTGGGGGCTGGCAGGACCGACTTGTGTTGGTTGCAGATGGGGCAGGCTTGGACGAATTCCCGTACATCCTTCCTCAGAGAGGGCCACCAGAACCTCTGGGCGAGCAGGTTGTAAGTGCGGGTGGAGCCAGGGTGACAAGCTAGGCGGGAGTCATGTCCCCACTGAATGACCTGGGACCTCAGGTCTTCGGGGGACAAAAAGGCGGTCAGCTGGGCAAGTGCTGGGACCTGGCTGGTTACGGAGAGCCTCCAGCACCTGTTCCTCAACAGCCCAGGTCAGAGCTGCAACGATGCAGGGACTTGGCAGAATCGACACAGGGTCCTTGGAGGGGGTGTCATCCTTCTGGAATTGACGGGAGAGGGCGTCTGGCTTGGTGTTGCGTGATCCAGGCCGGTATGACAGAGTGAAATTAAACCTGGTGAAGAACAGGGCCCAGCGGGACTGCCTGGAGTTCAACCGTTTGGCCGCATGGATGTACTCCAAGTTCTTATGATCGGTCCAAACGAGAAATGGAATGGTGGACCCCTCCAGCCAGTGACGCCACTCCTCCAAGGCAAGCTTCACAGCCAGCAGCTCACGGTTCCCTATGTCGTAATTGCACTCAGAGGGGGACAACCGACGTGAGAAAAAGGCACAGGGATGGCGCTTCCTATCCTCCGCAGCCCACTGAGAAATCACAGCCCCAACTCCCACATCCGAGGCGTCCACCTCCACAATGAATTGCCGGTCCACATCAGGCATCTGGAGGATGGGAGCGGAGGTGAACCTCACCTTGAGGGTACTGAAGGCTTTGTCGGCTGCTGGGGTCCAGGTGAAGGGTTGCTTGGTGCTGGTTAGAGCAGTGAGAGGGGCAACAACGGTACTGTAGTTCCGGATAAACTTCCTATAGAAGTTAGCAAACCCCAGAAACTGTTGCAGCTTCTTTCTGTTCTCCGGAACTGGCCATGAAGTGACTGCTGATACTTTGGCAGGATCCATTTGGATACTTCCTTCTGCCACTATGTACCCCAGGAAGGCCACTGTCTTGACGTGAAACTCACATTTCTCTGCCTTGGCGTAGAGGGAATTCTCCAGAAGACGATGAAGGACTTGCTGGACATGGCGGGTGTGTTCAGACAGGTTTCTGGAGTAAATTAAGATGTCATCCAGGTAAACGAAGACAAACTTGTTTAACATGTCCCGCAGTACATCATTCACTAGAGCCTGGAACACAGCAGGAGCATTGGTGAGGCCAAAAGGCATAACCAGATACTCGTAGTGGCCTGTTGGTGTATTGAATGCGGTTTTCCATTCATATCCCTCCCGGATCCGCACTAGGTGGTAAGCGTTTCTGAGATCCAACTTGGTAAAAACAGTGGCTCCCTGGAGCAACTCAAAAGCAGAGGTGAGCAGAGGCAGAGGGTAGCGGTTCTTCACTGTGATGTCGTTGAGTCCCCTGTAGTCGATGCAGGGGCGAAGAGATCCGTCCTTCTTCCCCACAAAGAAGAAGCCAGCACCAGCAGGAGATGAAGATGAACGGATTAATCCTGCGGACAGAGAGCCATTGATGTAGTCCTCCATGGACTTTCTTTCAGGAGCAGACAACGAATAAAGACGACCCCTTGGAGGAGCTGTTCCAGGGAGGAGGTCGATGGCACAGTCGTACTGGTCGGTGAGGGGGCAGAGATGTGGCTCTTGCTTTGTTAAACACCTCTCTGAGACCATGGTAGCATTCTGGGACATTGGAGAGGTCAGGAGCGGAGTTAGTAGGTACTGGCCGAGGGGGTAGTGCGGCAGCAAGCAGGCAGGTTCGGTGGCAGTCCTCTCCCCACTCCCTGATCACCCCGGTCACCCAGTCGAGCTGAGGGTTGTGCCGGGGCGGAGCCATGGGTAACCCAGGATGAGGGGTTGGCCTGGAGAGGGGAGCAGGTGAAACTGGATAGTTTCTTGATGGTTTCCGGACAGACCCATCGAGACCGGGGCCGTGACATGAGTGACCGATCCGAGTAAGTGTCCGTCCAGTGCCCGGGCAGGAATAGGAGGTGTCAAACGGAGGTTCTCCAGTCCCAGTTGGCGTGCCAGCTTGATGTCCATTATGTTGGCTTCGGCGCCAGAATCCACCAGAGCAGCCAGGGTGTGAGTTGAGTCAGAGAGGCGGAGGTGAACTTGCAGCAGGGGTTTGCGGTCGGAGGACTGGATGGTCATTGAACTCAACCGGACTCCCCCTACGCCCGGTGAGCTTCGGCCCTTTAAAGGGCAGGTTACCACACGATGTCCATCACCTCCACAATAGAGGCAGAGGTCTGAGGTGAGCGGCGCTGGCGCTCTGCAGGAGTGAGGAGGCTCGCCCAATCTCCATAGGCTCAGACTGATCAAGCTGACCTGGGTGAGTGGCAGTAGATGACAGGAGCCCAGTCGGATCTCTCCGAATGCCGGTAGTAGGTGGACCTTGGCGCCCCCTCTCACGACTGACGGGTCTGTATCCTTCTGTCGATCCTGACAGTCAGTGCGATGGCTTCATCAAGAGTGGAAGGCAGTTCATGGGAGACCAACTCGTCCTTGATATAGTCAGCCAAACTATGGAAGAACGCGTCCACCAATGATGGTGTGTTCCAAGAACTTCGTCTAGCCAGGGTTCGGAAGTCGATGGAATGGTCTGCGACTGTACGTCTGCCTTGTCGAATACTGAACAGTTCACGAGACGCCTCTGCGGTGGGTGAATCCAGGTCAAACACCTTCAGCATCTCCTCAGCAAACAGGTCGAAGGTTGCACATGCGCGGGGTTTGACGTTCGAACTCTGCTGTTCCCCAGAGTCGAGCTCGGCCCGCCAGGTGAGTGATGGCATACCCAACTTTAGCCCCCTCCGTGGCGAAGGTCCTTGGCTGCAAGGAGAACTGAAGTCGGCAGCTAGTCAGGAATGGCCGGACCTGGGTTGAATCGCCGTTGAACCGCTCGGGGTTTCCAATCTTGGGTTCCGAGCAGCGGCTGCAATGACCGGGGCAGGTAACTCGGGGCTGGGCTGGTGGGCAGACTGGCTGGGGTAAGGTTGGTGAGGAGTTGAATGATCATGGCGAGTTGTTGTTGCTGCTGCTGGAACTGCTGCTCATGCTCATCGGTTTCCATGTCGGGGAAAGTGTGCGCTGAGTCCATAATGGTCAGATCGTACTGTCACGGTTCAGACAGACGACCAGAGGACCACAATTGCGTCACACCAGAAAGTTTATTAAACTTAAGGGAAAAGGGAAGTAGGGAGTGAATGAAGGCTCCAGGGGTAACAGGGATCCCGTCCAATGCGCTGGGTCTGTGCCCCCCAGTGGCAGCGATGCGTCCTATGAAGCCGGTGGTGGGTGGTCCAGAAGTCCTGGGGGGAGACACAGACACAACAGGGCGGAATGAAACCAGGCAGCAGTACAGTTCAAGGGAAATCCAAAATACGTAGTAGCAAGGCAGAAGGCTGGTCAGAGTTACCGGGATTGAAGAGTAGACAGGAGTCGTAATGGCAGAAGCAGGTCTGGATCTCCTGAGGCAGAAGAGTATCCAAAAAACAGGCAGGTCCGGGGTCACAAAACCAGGGTGAGCCAGAAGCGCGAGCAAACAGGTTCCGGGTGTGAGCTTTGCAGACGATCTGACACCGGAGAGCTGAAAGACAGGGCCTTAAATACTGGGAGAGGTTAGTGGGTAATGCAGCGCAGCTGGCAGAGTAATTAGAGCCGAGCAGAGCAGGGACAGGTGGAGCTAGTTAGGCTGAGTAGAGAGAGGGAGGTGAGCAGAGTGGAAGATAGTGGAAACAAATTAAGGTGGTAACCCGGTGGAGTGAGAGGGCTCATGACAACATTAGGCAGAACACTGTCTACACCACAACACTACATTAGGCAGAACACCACAACACTACATTAGGCAGAACACTGGCTACACCACAACACTACATTAGACAGAACACTGTCTACACCACAACACTACATTAGGCAGAACACTGTCTACACCACAACACTACATTAGGCAGAACACTGGCTACACCACAACACTACATTAGGCAGAACACCACAACACTACATTAGACAGAACACTGTCTACACCACAACACTACATTAGACAGAACACTGTCTACACCACAACACTACATTAGGCAGAACACTGTCTACACCACAACACTACATTAGGCAGAACACTGGCTACACCACAACACTACATTAGACAGAACACTGTCTACACCACAACACTACATTAGGCAGAACACTGGCTACACCACAACACTATATTATACAGAACACTGTCTACACCACAACACTACATTAGGCAGAACACTGTCTACACCACAACACTACATTAGGCAGAACACTGTCTACACCACAACACTACATTAGGCAGAACACTGGCTACACCACAACACTACATTAGGCAGAACACTGGCTACACCACAACACTACATTAGGCAGAACACTGTCTACACCACAACACTACATTAGACAGAACACTGGCTACACCACAACACTACATTAGACAGAACACTGTCTACACCACAACACTACATTAGGCAGAACACCACAACACTACATTAGGCAGAACACTGTCTACACCACAACACTACATTAGGCAGAACACCACAACACTACATTAGACAGAACACCACAACACTACATTAGACAGAACACTGGCTACACCACAACACTACATTAGGCAGAACACTGTCTACACCACAACACTACATTAGGCAGAACACCACAACACTACATTAGACAGAACACTGTCTACACCACAACACTACATTAGGCAGAACACCACAACACTACATTAGACAGAACACTGTCTACACCACAACACTACATTAGGCAGAACACTGGCTACACCACAACACTACATTAGGCAGAACACTGGCTACACCACAACACTACATTAGGCAGAACACTGGCTACACCACAACACTACATTAGACAGAACACTGGCTACACCACAACACTACATTAGACAGAACACTGTCTACACCACAACACTACATTAGGCAGAACACCACAACACTACATTAGGCAGAACACTGTCTACACCACAACACTACATTAGACAGAACACCACAACACTACATTAGGCAGAACACTGGCTACACCACAACACTACATTAGACAGAACACCACAACACTACATTAGGCAGAACACTGGCTACACCACAACACTACATTAGACAGAACACCACAACACTACATTAGACAGAACACTGTCTACACCACAACACTACATTAGGCAGAACACTGTCTACACCACAACACTACATTAGGCAGAACACTGTCTACACCACAACACTACATTAGGCAGAACACTGTCTACACCACAACACTACATTAGGCAGAACACTGGCTACACCACAACACTACATTAGGCAGA
Source organism: Coregonus clupeaformis (assembly GCF_020615455.1). Taxonomy (NCBI): domain Eukaryota; kingdom Metazoa; phylum Chordata; class Actinopteri; order Salmoniformes; family Salmonidae; genus Coregonus; species Coregonus clupeaformis. The sequence goes on from NC_059196.1 coordinate 36,566,960, forward strand.
ACACTGGCTACACCACAACACTACATTAGGCAGAACACTGTCTACACCACAACACTACATTAGACAGAACACTGGCTACACCACAACACTACATTAGACAGAACACTGTCTACACCACAACACTACATTAGGCAGAACACCACAACACTACATTAGGCAGAACACTGTCTACACCACAACACTACATTAGGCAGAACACCACAACACTACATTAGACAGAACACCACAACACTACATTAGACAGAACACTGGCTACACCACAACACTACATTAGGCAGAACACTGTCTACACCACAACACTACATTAGGCAGAACACCACAACACTACATTAGACAGAACACTGTCTACACCACAACACTACATTAGGCAGAACACCACAACACTACATTAGACAGAACACTGTCTACACCACAACACTACATTAGGCAGAACACTGGCTACACCACAACACTACATTAGGCAGAACACTGGCTACACCACAACACTACATTAGGCAGAACACCACAACACTACATTAGGCAGAACACTGGCTACACCACAACACTACATTAGGCAGAACACTGTCTACACCACAACACTACATTAGGCAGAACACCACAACACTACATTAGGCAGAACACCACAACACTACATTAGGCAGAACACTGTCTACACCACAACACTACATTAGACAGAACACTGGCTACACCACAACACTACATTAGGCAGAACACTGTCTACACCACAACACTACATTAGACAGAACATTGGCTACACCACAACACTACATTAGACAGAACACTGGCTACACCACAACACTACATTAGACAGAACACTGTCTACACCACAACACTACATTAGACAGAACACTGGCTACACCACAACACTACATTAGGCAGAACACTGTCTACACCACAACACTACATTAGACAGAACACTGTCTACACCACAACACTACATTAGGCAGAACACTGTCTACACCACAACACTACATTAGACAGAACACCACAACACTACATTAGGCAGAACACTGTCTACACCACAACACTACATTAGGCAGAACACCACAACACTACATTAGGCAGAACACTGTCTACACCACAACACTACATTAGGCAGAACACCACAACACTACATTAGGCAGAACACTGGCTACACCACAACACTACATTAGACAGAACACTGTCTACACCACAACACTACATTAGGCAGAACACTGTCTACACCACAACACTACATTAGGCAGAACACTGGCTACACCACAACACTACATTAGACAGAACACCACAACACTACATTAGACAGAACACTGTCTACACCACAACACTACATTAGACAGAACACTGTCTACACCACAACACTACATTAGGCAGAACACTGTCTACACCACAACACTACATTAGGCAGAACACTGGCTACACCACAACACTACATTAGACAGAACACTGTCTACACCACAACACTACATTAGGCAGAACACTGGCTACACCACAACACTACATTATACAGAACACTGTCTACACCACAACACTACATTAGGCAGAACACTGTCTACACCACAACACTACATTAGGCAGAACACTGTCTACACCACAACACTACATTAGGCAGAACACTGGCTACACCACAACACTACATTAGGCAGAACACTGGCTACACCACAACACTACATTAGACAGAACACTGTCTACACCACAACACTACATTAGGCAGAACACTGGCTACACCACAACACTACATTATACAGAACACTGTCTACACCACAACACTACATTAGGCAGAACACTGTCTACACCACAACACTACATTAGGCAGAACACTGTCTACACCACAACACTACATTAGGCAGAACACTGGCTACACCACAACACTACATTAGGCAGAACACTGGCTACACCACAACACTACATTAGGCAGAACACTGTCTACACCACAACACTACATTAGACAGAACACTGGCTACACCACAACACTACATTAGACAGAACACTGTCTACACCACAACACTACATTAGGCAGAACACCACAACACTACATTAGGCAGAACACTGTCTACACCACAACACTACATTAGGCAGAACACCACAACACTACATTAGACAGAACACCACAACACTACATTAGACAGAACACTGGCTACACCACAACACTACATTAGGCAGAACACTGTCTACACCACAACACTACATTAGGCAGAACACCACAACACTACATTAGACAGAACACTGTCTACACCACAACACTACATTAGGCAGAACACCACAACACTACATTAGACAGAACACTGTCTACACCACAACACTACATTAGGCAGAACACTGGCTACACCACAACACTACATTAGGCAGAACACTGGCTACACCACAACACTACATTAGACAGAACACTGGCTACACCACAACACTACATTAGACAGAACACTGTCTACACCACAACACTACATTAGGCAGAACACCACAACACTACATTAGGCAGAACACTGTCTACACCACAACACTACATTAGACAGAACACCACAACACTACATTAGGCAGAACACTGGCTACACCACAACACTACATTAGACAGAACACCACAACACTACATTAGGCAGAACACTGGCTACACCACAACACTACATTAGACAGAACACCACAACACTACATTAGACAGAACACTGTCTACACCACAACACTACATTAGGCAGAACACTGTCTACACCACAACACTACATTAGGCAGAACACCACAACACTACATTAGGCAGAACACTGTCTACACCACAACACTACATTAGGCAGAACACTGGCTACACCACAACACTACATTAGACAGAACACTGGCTACACCACAACACTACATTAGACAGAACACCACAACACTACATTAGGCAGAACACTGGCTACACCACAACACTACATTAGACAGAACACCACAACACTACATTAGGCAGAACACTGGCTACACCACAACACTACATTAGACAGAACACTGGCTACACCACAACACTACATTAGACAGAACACTGTCTACACCACAACACTACATTAGACAGAACACCACAACACTACATTAGACAGAACACCACAACACTACATTAGGCAGAACACTGGCTACACCACAACACTACATTAGACAGAACACTGGCTACACCACAACACTACATTAGACAGAACACTGTCTACACCACAACACTACATTAGGCAGAACACCACAACACTACATTAGGCAGAACACTGTCTACACCACAACACTACATTAGGCAGAACACTGGCTACACCACAACACTACATTAGACAGAACACTGGCTACACCACAACACTACATTAGACAGAACACCACAACACTACATTAGGCAGAACACTGGCTACACCACAACACTACATTAGACAGAACACCACAACACTACATTAGGCAGAACACTGGCTACACCACAACACTACATTAGACAGAACACTGTCTACACCACAACACTACATTAGGCAGAACACTGGCTACACCACAACACTACATTAGGCAGAACACTGGCTACACCACAACACTACATTAGGCAGAACACTGGCTACACCACAACACTACATTAGACAGAACACTGGCTACACCACAACACTACATTAGGCAGAACACCACAACACTACATTAGACAGAACACTGTCTACACCACAACACTACATTAGGCAGAACACCACAACACTACATTAGGCAGAACACCACAACACTACATTAGACAGAACACTGTCTACACCACAACACTACATTAGGCAGAACACTGTCTACACCACAACACTACATTAGGCAGAACACCACAACACTACATTAGACAGAACACTGTCTACACCACAACACTACATTAGGCAGAACACTGGCTACACCACAACACTACATTAGGCAGAACACTGGCTACACCACAACACTACATTAGGCAGAACACTGGCTACACCACAACACTACATTAGACAGAACACTGTCTACACCACAACACTACATTAGGCAGAACACTGGCTACACCACAACACTACATTAGGCAGAACACTGGCTACACCACAACACTACATTAGGCAGAACACTGTCTACACCACAACACTACATTAGACAGAACACTGGCTACACCACAACACTACATTAGACAGAACACTGTCTACACCACAACACTACATTAGGCAGAACACCACAACACTACATTAGACAGAACACTGGCTACACCACAACACTACATTAGGCAGAACACTGTCTACACCACAACACTACATTAGGCAGAACACCACAACACTACATTAGACAGAACACTGTCTACACCACAACACTACATTAGGCAGAACACCACAACACTACATTAGACAGAACACTGTCTACACCACAACACTACATTAGGCAGAACACTGGCTACACCACAACACTACATTAGGCAGAACACTGGCTACACCACAACACTACATTAGGCAGAACACTGGCTACACCACAACACTACATTAGACAGAACACTGGCTACACCACAACACTACATTAGACAGAACACTGTCTACACCACAACACTACATTAGGCAGAACACCACAACACTACATTAGGCAGAACACTGTCTACACCACAACACTACATTAGACAGAACACCACAACACTACATTAGGCAGAACACTGGCTACACCACAACACTACATTAGATAGAACACCACAACACTACATTTGGCAGAACACTGGCTACACCACAACACTACATTAGACAGAACACCACAACACTACATTAGACAGAACACTGTCTACACCACAACACTACATTAGGCAGAACACTGTCTACACCACAACACTACATTAGGCAGAACACCACAACACTACATTAGGCAGAACACTGTCTACACCACAACACTACATTAGGCAGAACACTGGCTACACCACAACACTACATTAGGCAGAACACTGGCTACACCACAACACTACATTAGACAGAACACCACAACACTACATTAGGCAGAACACTGGCTACACCACAACACTACATTAGACAGAACACTGGCTACACCACAACACTACATTAGACAGAACACTGTCTACACCACAACACTACATTAGACAGAACACCACAACACTACATTAGACAGAACACCACAACACTACATTAGGCAGAACACTGGCTACACCACAACACTACATTAGACAGAACACTGGCTACACCACAACACTACATTAGACAGAACACTGTCTACACCACAACACTACATTAGGCAGAACACCACAACACTACATTAGGCAGAACACTGTCTACACCACAACACTACATTAGGCAGAACCCTGGCTACACCACAACACTACATTAGACAGAACACTGGCTACACCACAACACTACATTAGACAGAACACCACAACACTACATTAGGCAGAACACTGGCTACACCACAACACTACATTAGACAGAACACCACAACACTACAATAGGCAGAACACTGGCTACACCACAACACTACATTAGACAGAACACTGTCTACACCACAACACTACATTAGGCAGAACACTGGCTACACCACAACACTACATTAGGCAGAACACTGGCTACACCACAACACTACATTAGGCAGAACACTGGCTACACCACAACACTACATTAGACAGAACACTGGCTACACCACAACACTACATTAGGCAGAACACCACAACACTACATTAGACAGAACACTGTCTACACCACAACACTACATTAGGCAGAACACCACAACACTACATTAGGCAGAACACCACAACACTACATTAGACAGAACACTGTCTACACCACAACACTACATTAGGCAGAACACTGTCTACACCACAACACTACATTAGGCAGAACACCACAACACTACATTAGACAGAACACTGTCTACACCACAACACTACATTAGGCAGAACACTGGCTACACCACAACACTACATTAGGCAGAACACTGGCTACACCACAACACTACATTAGGCAGAACACTGGCTACACCACAACACTACATTAGACAGAACACTGTCTACACCACAACACTACATTAGACAGAACACTGTCTACACCACAACACTACATTAGACAGAACACTGGCTACACCACAACACTACATTAGACAGAACACTGTCTACACCACAACACTACATTAGGCAGAACACCACAACACTACATTAGGCAGAACACTGTCTACACCACAACACTACATTAGACAGAACACCACAACACTACATTAGGCAGAACACTGTCTACACCACAACACTACATTAGACAGAACACCACAACACTACATTAGGCAGAACACTGGCTACACCACAACACTACATTAGACAGAACACTGTCTACACCACAACACTACATTAGACAGAACACCACAACACTACATTAGGCAGAACACTGGCTACACCACAACACTACATTAAGCAGAACACTGGCTACACCACAACACTACATTAGACAGAACACTGGCTACACCACAACACTACATTAGACAGAACACCACAACACTACATTAGGCAGAACACTGTCTACACCACAACACTACATTAGGGCAGAACACTGGCTACACCACAACACTACATTAGACAGAACACTGGCTACACCACAACACTACATTAGACAGAACACTGTCTACACCACAACACTACATTAGACAGAACACTGGCTACACCACAACACTACATTAGACAGAACACTGGCTACACCACAACACTACATTAGACAGAACACCACAACACTACATTAGGCAGAACACTGTCTACACCACAACACTACATTAGGCAGAACACTGGCTACACCACAACACTACATTAGACAGAACACCACAACACTACATTAGGCAGAACACTGTCTACACCACAACACTACATTAGACAGAACACCACAACACTACATTAGACAGAACACTGTCTACACCACAACACTACATTAGGCAGAACACTGTCTACACCACAACACTACATTAGGCAGAACACTGTCTACACCACAACACTACATTAGACAGAACACTGGCTACACCACAACACTACATTAGACAGAACACTGGCTACACCACAACACTACATTAGACAGAACACCACAACACTACATTAGGCAGAACACTGTCTACACCACAACACTACATTAGGCAGAACACTGGCTACACCACAACACTACATTAGACAGAACACTGGCTACACCACAACACTACATTAGACAGAACACTGTCTACACCACAACACTACATTAGGCAGAACACTGTCTACACCACAACACTACATTAGGCAGAACACCACAACACTACATTAGACAGAACACTGGCTACACCACAACACTACATTAGACAGAACACCACAACACTACATTAGACAGAACACTGGCTACACCACAACACTACATTAGACAGAACACTGGCTACACCACAACACTACATTAGGCAGAACACTGTCTACACCACAACACTACATTAGACAGAACACCACAACACTACATTAGGCAGAACACTGGCTACACCACAACACTACATTAGACAGAACACTGGCTACACCACAACACTACATTAGACAGAACACCACAACACTACATTAGACAGAACACTGTCTACACCACAACACTACATTAGACAGAACACCACAACACTACATTAGGCAGAACACTGGCTACACCACAACACTACATTAGGCAGAACACTGGCTACACCACAACACTACATTAGACAGAACACTGGCTACACCACAACACTACATTAGGCAGAACACTGTCTACACCACAACACTACATTAGGCAGAACACTGGCTACACCACAACACTACATTAGACAGAACACTGGCTACACCACAACACTACATTAGGCAGAACACCACAACACTACATTAGGCAGAACACTGGCTACACCACAACACTACATTAGGCAGAACACTGGCTACACCACAACACTACATTAGACAGAACACTGTCTACACCACAACACTACATTAGACAGAACACCACAACACTACATTAGGCAGAACACTGTCTACACCACAACACTACATTAGACAGAACACTGTCTACACCACAACACTACATTAGGCAGAACACTGTCTACACCACAACACTACATTAGGCAGAACACTGTCTACACCACAACACTACATTAGGCAGAACACCACAACACTACATTAGGCAGAACACCACAACACTACATTAGACAGAACACTGTCTACACCACAACACTACATTAGACAGAACACTGTCTACACCACAACACTACATTAGGCAGAACACCACAACACTACATTAGGCAGAACACTGTCTACACCACAACACTACATTAGGCAGAACACTGGCTACACCACAACACTACATTAGACAGAACACTGGCTACACCACAACACTACATTAGACAGAACACCACAACACTACATTAGGCAGAACACTGGCTACACCACAACACTACATTAGACAGAACACCACAACACTACATTAGGCAGAACACTGGCTACACCACAACACTACATTAGACAGAACACTGTCTACACCACAACACTACATTAGGCAGAACACTGGCTACACCACAACACTACATTAGGCAGAACACTGGCTACACCACAACACTACATTAGGCAGAACACTGGCTACACCACAACACTACATTAGGCAGAACACCACAACACTACATTAGACAGAACACTGTCTACACCACAACACTACATTAGGCAGAACACCACAACACTACATTAGGCAGAACACCACAACACTACATTAGACAGAACACTGTCTACACCACAACACTACATTAGGCAGAACACTGTCTACACCACAACACTACATTAGGCAGAACACCACAACACTACATTAGACAGAACACTGTCTACACCACAACACTACATTAGGCAGAACACTGGCTACACCACAACACTACATTAGGCAGAACACTGGCTACACCACAACACTACATTAGGCAGAACACTGGCTACACCACAACACTACATTAGACAGAACACTGTCTACACCACAACACTACATTAGACAGAACACTGTCTACACCACAACACTACATTAGACAGAACACTGGCTACACCACAACACTACATTAGACAGAACACTGTCTACACCACAACACTACATTAGGCAGAACACCACAACACTACATTAGGCAGAACACTGTCTACACCACAACACTACATTAGACAGAACACCACAACACTACATTAGGCAGAACACTGTCTACACCACAACACTACATTAGACAGAACACCACAACACTACATTAGGCAGAACACTGGCTACACCACAACACTACATTAGACAGAACACTGTCTACACCACAACACTACATTAGACAGAACACCACAACACTACATTAGGCAGAACACTGGCTACACCACAACACTACATTAGGCAGAACACTGGCTACACCACAACACTACATTAGACAGAACACTGGCTACACCACAACACTACATTAGACAGAACACCACAACACTACATTAGGCAGAACACTGTCTACACCACAACACTACATTAGGCAGAACACTGGCTACACCACAACACTACATTAGACAGAACACTGGCTACACCACAACACTACATTAGACAGAACACTGTCTACACCACAACACTACATTAGACAGAACACTGGCTACACCACAACACTACATTAGACAGAACACTGGCTACACCACAACACTACATTAGACAGAACACCACAACACTACATTAGGCAGAACACTGTCTACACCACAACACTACATTAGGCAGAACACTGGCTACACCACAACACTACATTAGACAGAACACCACAACACTACATTAGGCAGAACACTGTCTACACCACAACACTACATTAGACAGAACACCACAACACTACATTAGACAGAACACTGTCTACACCACAACACTACATTAGGCAGAACACTGTCTACACCACAACACTACATTAGACAGAACACCACAACACTACATTAGGCAGAACACTGTCTACACCACAACACTACATTAGGCAGAACACTGGCTACACCACAACACTACATTAGACAGAACACTGGCTACACCACAACACTACATTAGACAGAACACTGTCTACACCACAACACTACATTAGGCAGAACACTGTCTACACCACAACACTACATTAGGCAGAACACCACAACACTACATTAGACAGAACACTGGCTACACCACAACACTACATTAGACAGAACACCACAACACTACATTAGACAGAACACTGGCTACACCACAACACTACATTAGACAGAACACTGGCTACACCACAACACTACATTAGACAGAACACCACAACACTACATTAGGCAGAACACTGTCTACACCACAACACTACATTAGGCAGAACACTGGCTACACCACAACACTACATTAGACAGAACACTGGCTACACCACAACACTACATTAGACAGAACACTGTCTACACCACAACACTACATTAGGCAGAACACTGTCTACACCACAACACTACATTAGGCAGAACACCACAACACTACATTAGACAGAACACTGGCTACACCACAACACTACATTAGACAGAACACCACAACACTACATTAGACAGAACACTGGCTACACCACAACACTACATTAGACAGAACACTGGCTACACCACAACACTACATTAGGCAGAACACTGTCTACACCACAACACTACATTAGACAGAACACTGGCTACACCACAACACTACATTAGACAGAACACCACAACACTACATTAGACAGAACACTGTCTACACCACAACACTACATTAGACAGAACACCACAACACTACATTAGGCAGAACACTGGCTACACCACAACACTACATTAGACAGAACACCACAACACTACATTATGCAGAACACTGGCTACACCACAACACTACATTAGACAGAACACTGGCTACACCACAACACTACATTAGGCAGAACACTGGCTACACCACAACACTACATTAGACAGAACACTGGCTACACCACAACACTACATTAGGCAGAACACTGTCTACACCACAACACTACATTAGGCAGAACACTGGCTACACCACAACACTACATTAGACAGAACACTGGCTACACCACAACACTACATTAGGCAGAACACCACAACACTACATTAGGCAGAACACTGGCTACACCACAACACTACATTAGACAGAACACTGTCTACACCACAACACTACATTAGACAGAACACCACAACACTACATTAGGCAGAACACTGGCTACACCACAACACTACATTAGACAGAACACTGTCTACACCACAACACTACATTAGACAGAACACCACAACACTACATTAGGCAGAACACTGTCTACACCACAACACTACATTAGACAGAACACTGTCTACACCACAACACTACATTAGGCAGAACACTGTCTACACCACAACACTACATTAGGCAGAACACTGTCTACACCACAACACTACATTAGGCAGAACACCACAACACTACATTAGACAGAACACTGTCTACACCACAACACTACATTAGACAGAACACCACAACACTACATTAGGCAGAACACTGTCTACACCACAACACTACATTAGGCAGAACACTGGCTACACCACAACACTACATTAGGCAGAACACTGTCTACACCACAACACTACATTAGACAGAACACTGGCTACACCACAACACTACATTAGGCAGAACACCACAACACTACATTAGGCAGAACACTGGCTACACCACAACACTACATTAGGCAGAACACTGTCTACACCACAACACTACATTAGACAGAACACTGGCTACACCACAACACTACATTAGACAGAACACCACAACACTACATTAGACAGAACACTGTCTACACCACAACACTACATTAGACAGAACACTGGCTACACCACAACACTACATTAGACAGAACACTGTCTACACCACAACACTACATTAGGCAGAACACTGTCTACACCACAACACTACATTAGGCAGAACACTGGCTACACCACAACACTACATTAGACAGAACACTGTCTACACCACAACACTACATTAGGCAGAACACTGGCTACACCACAACACTACATTAGGCAGAACACTGTCTACACCACAACACTACATTAGGCAGAACACTGTCTACACCACAACACTACATTAGGCAGAACACTGGCTACACCACAACACTACATTAGGCAGAACACTGTCTACACCACAACACTACATTAGACAGAACACCACAACACTACATTAGGCAGAACACTGGCTACACCACAACACTACATTAGACAGAACACCACAACACTACATTAGACAGAACACTGTCTACACCACAACACTACATTAGACAGAACACTGTCTACACCACAACACTACATTAGGCAGAACACTGTCTACACCACAACACTACATTAGGCAGAACACTGGCTACACCACAACACTACATTAGACAGAACACTGTCTACACCACAACACTACATTAGGCAGAACACTGGCTACACCACAACACTACATTAGGCAGAACACTGTCTACACCACAACACTACATTAGGCAGAACACTGTCTACACCACAACACTACATTAGGCAGAACACTGGCTACACCACAACACTACATTAGGCAGAACACTGTCTATCGGAATCATGATCCTTTCATGGACTTACATTCTGCAATCCTGCCACAATGGAGATACAACAGCGTTCACTTACTGAAGGCTACATGCTCTGAAAATACAGATACAGTTATAGCGTGTTTATTATGGCTGGCTTTCCAAAATATTAAAGATAACTATAGCATGCCTGGCTGGGTTAAATGGCATGCCTGGCTGGGTTAAATGGCATGCCTGGCTGGGTTAAATGGCATGCCTGGCTGGGTTAAATGGCATGCCTGGCTGGGTTAGCCAATGCCATGCCTGGCTGGGTTAAATGGCATGCCTGGCTGGGTTAAATGGCATGCCTGGCTGGGTTAAATGGCATGCCTGGCTGGGTTAAATGGCATGCCTGGCTGGGTTAAATGGCATGCCTGGCTGGGTTAAATGGCATGCCTGGCTGGGTTAGCCAATGCCATGCCTGGCTGGGTTAAATGGCATGCCTGGCTGGGTTAAATGGCATGCCTGGCTGGGTTAAATGGCATGCCTGGCTGGGTTAAATGGCATGCCTGGCTGGGTTAAATGGCATGCCTGGCTGGGTTAAATGGCATGCCTGGCTGGGTTAAATGGCATGCCTGGCTGGGTTAAATGGCATGCCTGGCTGGGTTAGCCAATGGCATGCCTGGCTGGGTTAGCCAATGGCATGCCTGGCTGGGTTAGCCAATGGCATGCCTGGCTGGGTTAGCCAATGCCAGCTAGCCACAAACCCTGTTTGTCAATATTTTATTTTTATTTTATTTATTTAACCTTTATTTAACCAGGAAGGGCTCATTGAGATTTAAAATCTCTTTTTCAAGAGCGTCCTGGCCAAGATAGGCAGCACCAAGTCATTACAAAAAATTACAGACAGACAACATGAACAACTACAAGTAATCTAGTAAAAACCATTCATGAATTCACAAGAGTATAACAATATCAAAAACAGCAAATTAAAGACATTGACAGGTCAGGTAATCAGCCTCAAAATCATCCTTCATCAGAGATTTAAAAACACCAATCGGGACAAGTTCTTCCAGTTTAAAATTATTTTGTAAGGTGTTCCAAGACGATGGCGCAGAGTACATAAAATACCTTTTACCAAATTCAGTTCGGACATTTGGAACAGTTAGCAGGATAAAGTCCAGTGAACGAAGAGAGTACCCACCACATTTCTGAACAATAAAAATGCCCAAATAAAAAGGTAGTAAACCCAAAATGGCTTTGTAAATAAAAGTATACCAGTGACTGAGCCTACGAGTGACTAGAGAAGGCCAGCCAACCCTGGTATACAAAGTACAGTGGTGCGTAAGGGTTTTGCAGTTTAAAATAAATCTCAAAGTACCATGATAAAGAGTGTCAATTGATCTCAAACACTGAGCGGAAGCATTCATATATAAAATATCCCCCATAGTCTAGTAAAGGCATAAATGTAGCTGATACTAGCCTCCTTCTGGCTTCAAAAGAAAAACAGGCCTTATTCCTAAAATAAAATCCCAATTTCAGCTTCAATTTTTTTGTAAGTTGTTGAATATGCAATTTAAAAGAGAGGCCGTCATCAATTAGAATTCCAAGATATTTATATGAGGTTACAACCTCAATCTCCTTGCCCTGACAGGTAGTAACAGGTGAAAGGTTCAGAGGTCTATTTCTTGCATTAGAAAACACCATTAGTTTAGTTTTGTCAGTATTGAGGATAAGCTTCCAATTGACACAAGGTATGTTGAACAGTATAAAAAAGCAGTTTGCAAGTTCTGGAAAGCTTTTGTAAGAGATGAGGCACAACAGTAAATAACAGTATCATCAGCATAAAAATGAAGTTGTGCATTTTGGACATTTTTGTCTAAATCATTAATATAAATAGTGAATAAGAGAGGACCAAGTACAGAGCCCTGGGGCACACCATTCAGGACAGACAATTTAACAGACATAAGCCCATCAAATTGAGTGCACTGAGTTCTATCAGACAGATAGTTAGCAAACCATGCAACTGCATGCTCCGAAAGACCTACACTCAACAATCTCTGCCTTAGTATAGCATGATCAACTGTATCAAAAGCCTTAGAGAGATCAATAAAAAGTGAGACACAGTGCTGTTTTTTTGTCAAGGGCTTCAGTGATATCATTTAAAACCTTCATGGCTGCTGTAATTGTGCTATGCTTCTTCCTGAAGCCCGATTGATACATTGATAAAATAGAGTTAGTAAATAAAAACTCTTTTAGCTGTTCACTTACAAGGGTTTCAAGTATTTTCACCAGGGGTGACAGCTTTGAGATTGGCCTATAATTATTTAAAAGAGTTGGATCTCCCCCTTTTAAAAGTGGTAGGACAAATGCTGATTTCCAGATCTTTGCAATTTCATTACATTCCAGGGATAGATTGAACAGATATGTAAGTGGTTCAGCTATGAAATCAGCTGCCAGATTCAAAAAGCAGGGATCCAAAAGATCAGGACCTGCAGGCTTTCTTTGATCTAAGGATTTCAGGGCTTTATGTACCACCTGCACTGAGAATGGCAGAAAACTAAAAGTTTGACCAGCTCTCACTGGTTCATCCACACAGGGTTGTACAGAGACAGAGGACACTGGTTCATCCACACAGGGTTGTACAGAGACAGAGGACACTGAATCAAACAGCCTACCAGATGATACAAAGTGCTCATTGAAACAATTCAGCATTTCAGTTTTGTCATATATAGCAACAGAGTCCTTCAAAACACATGACGGTAATTCATTAACATTACTGTTACCAGACATAGACTTAATAGCATTCCAAAACTTTCTAGGTTCATTCAGGTTATCAGTGGTAACAGACATAAAATATTCAGACTTGGCCTTCCTGAGAAGAAAAGAACACTTGTTTCTTAACTGCCTAAAAATAAGCCAATCAGCATCAGAACAAGATTTCCTTGCTTTAGCCCAGGCTAGATTACGGTCGTGAATAATACAAGACAGCTCAGAAGAAAACCATGGATTATCCCGCCCTTTAACCCTGAACCTGCGGAATGGTGCATGTTTGTTTACTATTTGGAAAAAACCATCATGAAAGAATATCCAGGCAGTTTCCACATCAGGGATAAGCTCAATCTTGCTCCAGTCAAAATAAAACAAATCATGAAAGAAAGCCTGCTCATTAAAACACTTCAAATTTCTCTTACGAATAAAACAAAATATTAGACCAATGATCCATTGGGTAAGTCAACGAACAGTCGGATAAAAGAGTGTAACCAGTGTTAAATGGCTAGCTAGTGCGCGGTGTTCACTAGTAGAGTTTCAATCGGTGACGTCACTTTCTCTGAGACCTTGAAGTAGTTGTTCCCCTTGCTCTGCAAGCGCCGCGGCTTTTGTGGATCGACGGGTAACGGTGCTTCGAGGGTGACTGTTGTCGATGTGTGCAGAGGGTCCCTGGTTCAAGCCCAGGTTGGGGCGAGGAGAGGGACGGAAGCAACACTGTTACAGGAGCATGTGGATTCATCGTAAATGGCATCCTAGCTCCTTTACAGTGCACTAATTTGACCAGGGCTCTGATCAAAAGTAGTGTACTATACAGTGGGGAAAAAAAGTATTTAGTCAGCCACCAATTGTGCAAGTTCTCCCACTTAAAAAGATGAGAGAGGCCTGTAATTTTCATCATAGGTACACATCAACTATGACAGACAAAATGAGAAAAACAAATCCAGAAAATCACATTGTAGGATTTTTTATGAATTTATTTGCAAATTATGGTGGAAAATAAGTATTTGGTCAATAACAAAAGTTTCTCAATACTTTGTTATATAATAATAATAATAATAATAATTTATATACCCTTTGTTGGCAATGACACAGGTCAAACGTTTTCTGTAAGTCTTCACAAGGTTTTCACACACTGTTGCTGGTATTTTGGCCCATTCCTCCATGCAGATCTCCTCTAGAGCAGTGATGTTTTGGGGCTGTCGCTGGGCAACACGGACTTTCAACTCTCTCCAAAGATTTTCTATGGGGTTGAGATCTGGAGACTGGCTAGGCCACTCCAGGACCTTGAAATGCTTCTTACGAAGCCACTCCTTCGTTGCCCGGGCGGTGTGTTTGGGATCATTGTCATGCTGAAAGACCCAGCCACGTTTCATCTTCAATGCCCTTGCTGATGGAAGGAGGTTTTCACTCAAAATCTCACGATACATGGCCCCATTCATTCTTTCCTTTACACGGATCAGTCGTCCTGGTCCCTTTGCAGAAAAACAGCCCCAAAGCATGATGTTTCCACCCCCATGCTTCACAGTAGGTATGGTGTTCTTTGGATGCAACTCAGCATTCTTTGTCCTCCAAACACGACGAGTTGAGTTTTTACCAAAAAGTTATATTTTGGTTTCATCTGACCATATGACATTCTCCCAATCCTCTTCTGGATCATCCAAATGCACTCTAGCAAACTTCAGACGGGCCTGGACATGTACTGGCTTAAGCAGGGGGACACGTCTAGCACTGCAGGATTGAGTCCCTGGCGGCGTAGTGTGTTACTGATGGTAGGCTTTGTTACTTTGGTCCCAGCTCTCTGCATGTCATTCACTAGGTCCCCCCGTGTGGTTCTGGGATTTTTGCTCACCGTTCTTGTGATCATTTTGACCGCACGGGGTGAGATCTTGCGTGGAGCCCCAGATCGAGGGAGATTATCAGTGGTCTTGTATGTGTTCCATTTCCTAATAATTGCCCCCACAGTTGATTTCTTCAAACCAAGCTGCTTACCTATTGCAGATTCAGTCTTCCCAGCCTGGTGCAGGTCTACAATTTTGTTTCTGGTGTCCTTTGACAGCTCTTTGGTCTTGGCCATAGTGGAGTTTGGAGTGTGACTGTTTGAGGTTGTGGACAGGTGTCTTTTATACTGATAACAAGTTCAAACAGGTGCCATTAATACAGGTAACGAGTGGAGGACAGAGGAGCCTCTTAAAGAAGAAGTTACAGGTCTGTGAGAGCCAGAAATCTTGCTTTTTTGTAGGTGACCAAATACTTATTTTCCACCATAATTTGCAAATAAATTCATTAAAAATCCTACAATATGATTTTCTGGATTTTTTTTCCTCAATTTGTCTGTCATAGTTGACGTGTACCTATGATGAAAATTACAGGCCTCTCTCATCTTTTTAAGTGGGAGAACTTGCACAATTGGTGGCTGACTAAATACTTTTTTCCCCCACTGTAATTGGAATAGGGTGCTATTTGGGACGCAGCCTATGTAACCTGTAACAGTTAATGCACCACCAGTCTGTCTATGGCTACTAGCTCTACCAGTCCCCATATGTTCACATCACTGGAGTGACACATATTCCAAATCCAATTAGGGGATAATTGGCTGGGTTGGCCCATTCTGAGTGGCCAGCCATGAATCCAGTTGGTCAATGTTGGACCAATTATCCATAACACAGTCAATGAACAGTTGGCTAAAAGAGTGTATCGTCGCCGTCTGACGAAAATCACTTATCTCCATAACAGAAACTTTCCAGGAAATAGAAAACACTGCCATATTTTTTCCAATTGACGAACATACAATTAAATCTTGGTGCATTTAATGTAACCTCTAACATGAAATGCACCACCAACCTGTCCACTTCCTCCGATCCCCCATGTCTTCAGATCACTGTGTAGAGCTACTGCCTCTCTCCTCTTATCAAGCAGCTCCACATTAACACCAGGGAACTCTGTCAAGCTGACTGCTCTTCAAACACATGCTGATAACTCTGTTTGAAGGAAGGAGAACAGTGTGTCCCAAATTGCACCCTATCACCTATATAGTACACTGCTTTTAAGCAGAACCCTAAGGCACTGGTCAAAAGGTGTGCAGTATATAGGGAATAAGGAGACGTGTAATGCTAAAAGCTAGCTAAAACCCTCTGTGCTAACCTTACCAACCTTACAGCTAGCTAAAACCCTCTGTGCTAACCTTACCAAACTTACAGCTAGCTAAAACCCTCTGTGCTAACCTTACCAACCTTACAGCTAGCTAAAACACTGTGTGCTAACCTTACCAACCCTACAGCTAGCTAAAACCCTCCGTCCCTGTGTGCTAACCTTAAAAAGTTCACCACTTTCATTAACAGATAAGCAGCAGCAGCAGATTACACCTACTGAGTCAGCAGTCATCCTCTGACATTAACAGATCAGCAGCAGCAGATTACACCTACTGAGTCAGCAGTCATCCTCTGACATTAACAGATCAGCAGCAGCAGATTACACCTACTGAGTCAGCAGTCATCCTCTGACATTAACAGAGCAGCAGCAGATTACACCTACTGAGTCAGCAGTCATCCTCTGACATTAACAGAGCAGCAGCAGCAGATTACACCTACTGAGTCAGCAGTCATCCTCTGACATTAACAGAGCAGCAGCAGCAGATTACACCTACTGAGTCAGCAGTCATCCTCTGACATTAACAGAGTAGCAGCAGTACAGATTACACCTACTGAGTCAGCAGTCATCCTCTGATATTAACAGAGCAGCAGCAGATTACACCTACTGAGTCAGCAGTCATCCTCTGACATTAACAGAGCAGCAGCAGCAGCAGATTACACCTACTGAGTCAGAAGTCATCCTCTGACATTAACAGAGCAGCAGCAGCAGCAGATTACACCTACTGATTTAGCAGTCATCCTCTGACATTAACAAAGCAGCAGCAGATTACACCTACTGAGTCAGCAGTCATCCTCTGACATTAACAGAGCAGCAGCAGCAGCAGATTACACCTACTGAGTCAGCAGTCATCCTTTGACATTAACAAAGCAGCAGCAGCAGATTACACCTACTGAGTCAGCAGTCATCCTCTGACATTAACAGAGCAGCAGCAGCAGATTATACCTACTGAGTCAGCAGTCATCCTCTGACATTAACAGAGCAGCAGCAGCAGATTACACCTACTGAGTCATCAGTCATCCTCCGACATTAACAGATCAGCAGAAGCAGATTACACTTACTGAGTCAGCAGTCATCCTCTGACATTAACAGAGCAGCAGATTACACCTACTGAGTCAGCAGTCATCCTCTAACATTAACAGAGCAGCAGCAGCAGATTACACCTACTGAGTCAGCAGTCATCCTCTGACATTAACAGATTACACCTACTGAGTCAACAGTCATCCTCTGACATTAACAGATCAGCAGCAGCAGCAGATTACACCTACTGAGTCAGCAGTCATCCTCTGACAATAACAGAGCAGCAGCAGATTACACCTACTGAGTCAGCAGTCATCCTCTGACATTAACAGAGCAGCAGCAGCAGATTACACCTACTGAGTCAGCAGTCATCCTCTGACATTAACAGATTACACCTACTGAATCAGCAGTCATCCTCTGACATTAACAGAGCAGCAGCAGATTACACCTACTGAGTCAGCAGTCATCCTCTGACATTAACAGAGCAGCAGCAGCAGATTACACCTACTGAGTCAGCAGTCATCCTCTGATATTAACAGAGCAGAAGCAGCAGCAGATTACACCTACTGAGTCAGCAGTCATCCTCTGACATTAACAGATAAGCAGCAGCACCAGATTATACCTACTGAGTCAGCAGTCATCCTCTGACATTAACAGAGCAGCAGCAGCAGATTACACCTACTGAGTCAGCAGTCATCCTCTGACATTAACAGATCAGCAGCAGCAGATTACACCTACTGAGTCAGCAGTCATCCTCTGACAATAACAGAGCAGCAGCAGCAGATTACACCTAAAGAGTCAGCAGTCATCCTCTGACATTAACAGAGCAGCAGCAGCAGCATATTACACTTACTGAGTCAACAGTCATCCTCTGACATTAACAGAGCAGCAGCAGTACAGATTTCACCTACTGAGTCAGCAGTCATCCTCAGACATTAATAGAGCAGCAGCAGCAGATTACACCTACTGAGTCAGCAGTCATCCTCTGACATTAATAGAGCAGCAGATTACACCTACTGAGTCAGCAGTCATCCTCTAACATTAACAGAGCAGCAGCAGCAGATTACACCTACTGAGTCAGCAGTCATCCTCTGACATTAACAGATTACACCTACTGAGTCAACAGTCATCCTCTGACATTAACAGATCAGCAGCAGCAGCAGATTACACCTACTGAGTCAGCAGTCATCCTCTGACAATAACAGAGCAGCAGCAGATTACACCTACTGAGTCAGCAGTCATCCTCTGACATTAACAGAGCAGCAGCAGCAGATTACACCTACTGAGTCAGCAGTCATCCTCTGACATTAACAGATTACACCTACTGAATCAGCAGTCATCCTCTGACATTAACAGAGCAGCAGCAGATTACACCTACTGAGTCAGCAGTCATCCTCTGACATTAACAGAGCAGCAGCAGCAGATTACACCTACTGAGTCAGCAGTCATCCTCTGACATTAACAGAGCAGAAGCAGCAGCAGATTACACCTACTGAGTCAGCAGTCATCCTCTGACATTAACAGATAAGCAGCAGCACCAGATTATACCTACTGAGTCAGCAGTCATCCTCTGACATTAACAGAGCAGCAGCAGCAGATTACACCTACTGAGTCAGCAGTCATCCTCTGACATTAACAGATCAGCAGCAGCAGATTACACCTACTGAGTCAGCAGTCATCCTCTGACAACAGAGCAGCAGCAGCAGATTACACCTAAAGAGTCAGCAGTCATCCTCTGACATTAACAGAGCAGCAGCAGCAGCATATTACACTTACTGAGTCAACAGTCATCCTCTGACATTAACAGAGCAGCAGCAGTACAGATTTCACCTACTGAGTCAGCAGTCATCCTCAGACATTAATAGAGCAGCAGCAGCAGATTACACCTACTGAGTCAGCAGTCATCCTCTGACATTAATAGAGCAGCAGATTACACCTACTGAGTCAGCAGTCATCCTCTAACATTAACAGAGCAGCAGCAGCAGATTACACCTACTGAGTCAGCAGTCATCCTCTGACATTAACAGATTACACCTACTGAGTCAACAGTCATCCTCTGACATTAACAGATCAGCAGCAGCAGCAGTACAGATTTCACCTACTGAGTCAGCGGTCATCCTCTGCCATTAACAGATCTGCAGCAGTACAGATTTCACCTACTGAGTCAGCAGTCATCATCTGACATTAACAGATCAGCAGCAGCAGATTACACCTACTGAGTCAGCAGTCATCCTCTGACATTAACAGATCAGCAGCAGCAGATTACACCTACTGAGTCAGCAGTCATCCTCTGACATTAACAGATGAGCAGGAGCAGCAGATTACACTTACTGAGTCAGCAGTCATCCTCTGACATTAACAGATGAGCAGTAGCAGCAGATTACAACTACTGAGTCAGCAGTCATCCTCTGACATTAACAGATCAGCAGCAGCAGATTACACCTACTGAGTCAGCAGTCATCCTCTGACATTAACAGATCAGCAGGAGCAGCAGATTACACCTACTGAGCCAGCAGTCATCCTCTGACATTAACAGATGAGCAGGAGCAGCAGATTACACTTACTGAGTCAGCTCAGCAGTCATCCTCTGACATTAACAGATGAGCAGGAGCAGCAGATTACAACTACTGAGTCAGCAGTCATCCTCTGACATTAACAGATGAGCAGGAGCAGCAGATTACACCTACTGAGTCAGCAGTCATCCTCTGACATTAACAGATCAGCAGCAGCAGCAGTACAGATTTCACCTACTGAGTCAGCAGTCATCCTCTGACATTAACAGTCAGCAGCTGCAGATTACACCTACTGAGTCAGCAGTCATCCTCTGACATTAACAGATCAGCAGCAGCAGATTACACCTACTGATTCAGCAGTCATCCTCTGACATTAACAGATCAGCAGCAGCAGATTACACCTACTGAGTCAGCAGTCATCCTCTGACATTAACAGATCAGCAGCAGCAGATTACACCTACTGAGTCAGCAGTCATCCTCTGACATTAACAGATGAGCAGGAGCAGCAGATTACACCTACTGAGTCAGCAGTCATCCTCTGACATTAACAGATCAGCAGCAGCAGATTACACCTACTGAGTCAGCAGTCATCCTCTGACATTAACAGAGAAGCAGCAGCAGGTTACACCTACTGAATCAGCAGTCATCCTCTGACATTAACAGAGCAGCAGCAGATTACACCTACTGAGTCAGCAGTCATCCTCTGACATTAACAGAGCAGCAGCAGCAGATTACACCTACTGAGTCAGCAGTCATCCTCTGACATTAACAGAGCAGAAGCAGCAGCAGATTACACCTACCGAGTCAGCAGTCATCCTCTGACATTAACAGATCAGCAGCAGATTACACCTACTGAGTCAACAGTCATCCTCTGACATTAACAGATCAGCAGCAGCAGCAGATTACACCTACTGAGTCAGCAGTCATCCTCTGACAATAACAGAGCAGCAGCAGCAGATTACACCTACTGAGTCAGCAGTCATCCACTGACATTAACAGAGCAGCAGCAGCAGCATATTACACATACTGAGTCAGCAGTCATCCTCTGACATTAACAGAGCAGCAGCAGCAGATTACACCTAAAGAGTCAGCAGTCATCCTCTGACATTAACAGAGCAGCAGCAGCAGCATATTACACCTACTGAGTCAGCAGTCATCCTCTGACATTAACAGAGCAGCAGCAGCAGCATATTACACTTACTGAGTCAACAGTCATCCTCTGACATTAACAGAGCAGCAGCAGCAGATTACACCTACTGAGTCAGCAGTCATCCTCAGACATTAATAGAGCAGCAGCAGCAGATTACACCTACTGAGTCAGCGGTCATCCTCTGCCATTAACAGATCAGCAGCAGCAGCAGTACAGATTTCACCTACTGAGTCAGCAGTCATCATCTGACATTAACAGATCAGCAGCAGCAGATTACACCTACTGAGTCAGCAGTCATCCTCTGACATTAACAGATGAGCAGGAGCAGCAGATTACACCTACTGAGCCAGCAGTCATCCTCTGACATTAACAGATGAGCAGGAGCAGCAGATTACACTTACTGAGTCAGCAGTCATCCTCTGACATTAACAGATGAGCAGCAGCAGCATATTACACTTACTGAGTCAACAGTCATCCTCTGACATTAACAGAGCAGCAGCAGTACAGATTTCACCTACTGAGTCAGCAGTCATCCTCAGACATTAATAGAGCATCAGCAGCAGATTACACCTACTGAGTCAGCAGTCATCCTCTGACATTAATAGAGCATCAGCAGCAGATTACACCTACTGAGTCAGCGGTCATCCTCTGACATTAATAGAGCATCAGCAGCAGATTACACCTACTGAGTCAGCGGTCATCCTCTGCCATTAACAGATCAGCAGCAGTACATATTTCACCTACTGAGTCAGCAGTCATCATCTGACATTAACAGATCAGCAGCAGCAGATTACACCTACTGAGTCAGCAGTCATCCTCTGACATTAACAGATGAGCAGGAGCAGCAGATTACACCTACTGAGTCAGCAGTCATCCTCTGACATTAACAGATGAGCAGGAGCAGCAGATTACACCTACTGAGCCAGCAGTCATCCTCTGACATTAACAGATGAGCAGGAGCAGCAGATTACACTTACTGAGTCAGCAGTCATCCTCTGACATTAACAGATGAGCAGGAGCAGCAGATTACACCTACTGAGTCAGCAGTCATCCTCTGACATTAACAGTCAGCAGCTGCAGATTACACCTACTGAGTCAGCAGTCATCCTCTGAGATTAACAGATCAGCAGCAGCAGATTACACCTACTGATTCAGCAGTCATCCTCTGACATTAACAGATCAGCAGCAGCAGATTACACCTACTGAGTCAGCAGTCATCTTCTGACATTAACAGAGAAGCAGCAGCAGATTACACCTACTGAGTCAGCAGTCATCCTCTGACATTAACAGAGAAGCAGCAGCAGGTTACACCTACTGAATCAGCAGTCATCCTCTGACATTAACAGAGCAGCAGCAGATTACACCTACTGAGTCAGCAGTCATCCTCTGACATTAACAGAGCAGCAGCAGCAGATTACACCTACTGAGTCAGCAGTCATCCTCTGACATTAACAGATCAGCAGCAGCACCAGATTACACCTACTGAGTCAGCAGTCATCCTCTGACATTAACAGATCAGCAGCAGCAGATTACACCTACTGAGTCAGCAGTCATCCTCTGACATTAAAAGATCAGCAGCAGCACCAGATTACACCTACTGAGTCAGCAGTCATCCTCTGACATTAACAGATCAGCAGCAGATTACACCTAC
This sequence comes from Coregonus clupeaformis, assembly GCF_020615455.1. Classification (NCBI taxonomy): domain Eukaryota; kingdom Metazoa; phylum Chordata; class Actinopteri; order Salmoniformes; family Salmonidae; genus Coregonus; species Coregonus clupeaformis. Next base: position 36,591,621 of record NC_059196.1, read on the forward strand.
TGAGTCAACAGTCATCCTCTGACAATAACAGAGCAGCAGCAGCAGATTACACCTACTGAGTCAGCAGTCATCCTCTGACATTAACAGAGCAGCAGCAGCAGATTACACCTAAAGAGTCAGCAGTCATCCACTGACATTAACAGAGCAGCAGCAGCAGCATATTACACATACTGAGTCAGCAGTCATCCTCTGACATTAACAGAGCAGCAGCAGCAGATTACACCTAAAGAGTCAGCAGTCATCCTCTAACATTAACAGAGCAGCAGCAGCAGCATATTACACCTACTGAGTCAGCAGTCATCCTCTGACATTAACAGACAGCAGCAGCAGCAGTACAGATTTCACCTACTGAGTCAGCAGTCATCCTCTGACATTAACAGACAGCAGCAGCAGCAGTACAGATTTCACCTACTGAGTCAGCAGTCATCCTCTGACATTAACAGATCAGCAGCAGCAGATTACACCTACTGAGTCAGCAGTCATCCTCTGACATTAACAGATGAGCAGGAGCAGCAGATTACACCTACTGAGTCAGCAGTCATCCTCTGACATTAACAGATGAGCAGGAGCAGCAGATTACACCTACTGAATCAGCAGTCATCCTCTGATATTAACAGATCAGCAGCAGCAGATTACACCTACTGAGTCAGCAGTCATCCTCTGACATTAACAGAGCAGCAGCAGCAGATTACACCTACTGAGTCAGCAGTCATCCTCTGACATTAACAGATCAGCAGCAGCAGATTACACCTACTGAGTCAGCAGTCATCCTCTGACATTAACAGATCAGCAGCAGCAGCAGTACAGATTACACCTACTGAGTCAGCAGTCATCCTCTGACATTAACAGATCAGCAGCAGCAGCAGATTACACCTACTGAATCAGCAGTCATCCTCTGACATTAACAGATCATTATAGATGGGCATTACTGTCAAGCTACGGGAAAATAAAGCCATTTAAATGGTAACAGCTCAGTAAAGATCCTGTGCTAGTGGTTTATCACTGCCACCTCAGCTTTGACCTTCTTAACAGATACAGGTACATTTTCTGGTAACCTTTGACATAATTCTGAGTATAATTTTAACCACTGACATTTCATTTTGAGCGGAACGTTTTATTAAGTTCTGTTGAACAACAGCCAAGTTTTGAACAGAAAATAACATTTAGAATGAATACACTAAGTTCAACTTTATTGAAGGACGAGAGGTGTCGAGTAAGCTCTTTGTCGTCCATCGTCGGGTTGGAACAAAAGCCTGCACATCCAGCAGTTAGTCTCCAGTCAGGATGGAACAAAAGCCTGCACATCCAGAAGTTACTCTCCAGTCAGGGTGGAACAAAAGCCTGCACATCAAGCAGTTAGTCTCCAGTCAGGGTGGAACAAAAGTCTGCACATCCAACAGTTAGTCTCCAGTCAGGGTGGGGTGGAACAAAAGCCTGCACATCCAGCAGTTAGTCTCAAGTCAGGCTGGAACAAAAGCCTGCACATCCAGCAGTTACTCTCCAGTCAGGGTGGTTTGGAACAAAATCCTGCACATCCAGCAGTTAGCCTTCAGTCAGGGCCACCCTGAATCTAGAGGTAGTCTTACCTTCCATATTGGTTTCCTCAAGGCAATACATCCTCTATACAACTTAACATCTCTGGCCTCCATATTGGTTTCCTCAAGGGAATTCATCCTCTATACAACTTAACATCTCTGGCCTAAAACAAACACGACAACATACCTGTCCTGAGGGTCTGCCAGCCCAGGGAGAAGGGGCTCCGGGCCTGAAGGTTGTAGCTGCTGATGGGACTGTGGTTGTCCACCCCTCCACTCCACGACAGGGTGGCTGTAGTGTCTGTGATCTCCTCTACTATCACCACACCAGGGGGGCCTGGAGGGCCTAGAGGGATCACAGAGACAGAGACAGAGACAGAGACAGAGACAGAGACAGAGAGAGAGAGAGAGAGAGAGAGAGAGAGAGAGAGAGAGAGAGAGAGAGAGAGAGAGAGAGAGAGAGAGAGAGAGAGAGAGAGAGAGAGAGAGAGAGAGAGAGAGAGAGAGAGAGAGAGAGAGAGAGAGAGAGACAGAGACAGAGACAGAGAGAGAGAGAGAGAGAGAGAGAGAGAGCAGAGACAGAGAGAGAGAGAGAGAGAGAGAGAGAGAGAGAGAGAGAGAGAGAGAGAGACAGAGACAGAGACAGAGAGAGAGAGAGAGAGAGAGACAGAGACAGAGACAGAGACAGAGAGAGAGAGAGAGAGAGACAGAGACAGAGAGAGAGAGAGAGAGAGAGAGAGAGAGAGAGAGAGAGAGAGAGAGAGAGAGAGAGAGAGAGAGAGAGAGAGAGAGAGAGACAGAGAGAGAGAGAGAGAGAGAGAGAGAGAGAGAGAGAGAGAGAGACAGAGACAGAGACAGAGACAGAGACAGAGAGAGACAGAGACAGAGACAGAGACAGAGAGAGAGAGAGAGAGAGAGAGAGAGAGAGAGAGAGAGAGAGAGAGAGAGAGAGAGAGAGAGAGAGAGAGAGAGAGAGAGAGAGACAGAGACAGAGAGAGAGAGAGAGAGAGAGAGAGAGAGAGAGAGAGAGAGAGAGAGAGAGAGAGACAGAGACAGAGAGAGAGAGAGAGAGAGAGAGAGAGAGAGAGAGAGAGAGAGAGAGAGAGAGAGAGAGAGAGAGAGAGAGAGAGAGAGAGAGAGAGAGACAGAGACAGAGACAGAGACAGAGAGAGAGAGAGAGAGAGAGAGACAGAGACAGAGAGAGAGAGAGAGAGAGAGAGAGAGAGAGAGAGAGAGAGAGAGACAGAGACAGAGACAGAGACAGAGACAGAGAGAGAGAGAGAGAGAGAGAGAGAGAGAGAGAGAGAGAGAGACAGAGAGAGAGAGAGAGAGAGAGAGAGAGAGAGAGAGAGAGAGAGAGAGAGAGAGAGAGAGAGAGAGACAGAGACAGAGACAGAGACAGAGACAGAGACAGAGACAGAGAGAGAGAGAGAGAGAGAGAGAGAGAGAGAGAGAGAGAGAGAGAGAGAGAGAGAGAGAGAGAGACAGAGACAGAGACAGAGACAGAGACAGAGACAGAGAGAGAGAGAGAGAGAGAGAGAGAGAGAGAGAGAGAGAGAGAGAGAGTCAATCTGAATCCAAGAGGGATCTGGACTAAAGTAATGCACTACTTAGGGAATAAGTTGCTAATGAGGTACACACAAAATCAATTACAAAATGAAAACATCTGGACCAATGATGTGCAGCTTCACTCACACGTACACACCATTTAAATATTTTTTTGTCGTTTTGCAGAGACTCTCAGGGTTAAGTTCTTTGCTCAAGGGCATATCAACATATTTTTCACTTAGTCGGCTTGGAGATTCGAACCAGCAACCTTTCGTTTACTGGCGCACCCACCGATCCACCCACAGACAGAGTCTGAAGGAGAGGACAGGAGGACCCAAGAGAACAGCTGTCAACGAGTTAACCTGACAGCTGGTGCTGACCAATGAAAACCAATGAGTGTCGCAGAGAAGGGACCATTAAAGGGATATTAATATGCATTCTGTGTCGCCATGGGAACCAGCCCGTGTGATTCTGAAGTCTGTTGAGAGGAGAGAGGAGGACTGGTGTGGCATGGTGGGTGTGGCATGGTGGGTTTAAATGGTGGAGAATATATCCTGGATTAGCTCAGGGAGGACAGTCCATCTCATCATCCCAAAATAAGCTTTTCTCTATTGACAAAGTAATGATCTGCTGAGACATTCAAACAAGTCAATATATGCATATATACAGCTCTGGAAAAAATGAAGAGACCACTGCAATTTTTTTCTTAAATCAACATCTCTACATGTATGACAGCCATTCCATTCCAGTGTCTGTTGAATTCCAACACAGGCACACCTCATTCTACTGAATTAGGTACTGATTAGGTGATCACCTGAACCAAATCTTATTTAACGAGGAAAAGTATAAAATCCAATGCTGTGGTCATCACTATCCTCTTGCAATAGGACCAGCAGGATGGCAAAAACAGTGCTAATAGTACCTCAAAAGTAACATTAATCAAAAAAATAACTATTGACCATGCCAAAAGAGTTGAAAAGGAAAGTTTTGAGTGAGGAAAAGAAGGGTTCAATTCTGGCTTTACTGGCAGAGGGATACAGTGAGCATCAGGTTGCTTCCATCCTTAAAATTTCAAAGACGGCGGTTCATAAGAACAAGGTCAAGCAGCAGACATTGGGGACAACAAAGCTACAGACCGGCAGAGGGCGAAAACGACTCTCTACTGACCGGGATGACCTCCAACTCATTCGAATGTCACTCAACAACCGTAGGATGACATCAAGTGACCTACAAAAAGAATGACAAATGGCAGCTGGGGTGAAGTGCACGGCGAGGACGGTTTGAAACAGGCTCCTAGGGGCAGGGCTGAAGTCGTGCAAAGCTAGAAAAAAGCCCTTCATCAATGAGAAGCAAAGAAGAGCCAGGCTGAGGTTTGCCAAAGACCATAAGGATTGGACCGTAGAGGACTGGAGTAAGGTCATCTTCTCTGATGATTCCAATTTTCAGCTTTGCCCAACACCTGGTCTTCTAATGGTTAGACGGAGACCTGGAGAGGCCTACAAGCCACAGTGTCTCGCACCCACTGTGAAATTTGGTGGAGGATCGGTGTTGATATGGGGGTGCTTCAGCAAGGCTGGAAACGGGCAGATCCTCCTCTATCCCTCCTCCTCTATCCCTCCTCCTCCGTCCCTCCTCCTCTATCCCTCCTCCTCCGTCCCTCCTCCTCTATCCCTCCTTCTCGTCCCTCCTCCTCTATCCCTTCTCCTCCGTCCCTCCTCTTCCGTCCCTCCTCCTCTATCCCTCCTCCTCCGTCCCTCCTCCTCTATCCCTCCTTCTCGTCCCTCCTCCTCTATCCCTCCTTCTCGTCCCTCCTCCTCTATCCCTTCTCCTCCGTCCCTCCTCTTCCGTCCCTCCTCCTCTATCCCTCCTCCTCCGTCCCTCCTCCTCTATCTCTCCTCCTCGTCCCTCCTCCTCTGTTCCTCCGCCTCCATCCCTCATCCGTCCCTCCTCCTCTATCCCTCCTCTTCCGTCCCTCCTCCTCCGTCCCTCCTCCTCTATCCCTCCTCCTCCGTCCCTCCTCCTCCGTCCCTCCTTCTCGTCCCTCCTCCTCTATCCCTTCTCCTCCGTCCCTCCTCTTCCGTCCCTCCTCCTCTATCCCTCCTCCTCCGTCCCTCCTCCTCTATCCCTCCTTCTCGTCCCTCCTCCTCTATCCCTTCTCCTCCGTCCCTCCTCTTCCGTCCCTCCTCCTCTATCTCTCCTCCTCGTCCCTCCTCCTCTGTTCCTCCGCCTCCATCCCTCATCCGTCCCTCCTCTTCCATCCCTCCTCCTCTGTCCCTCCTCCTCTATCCCTCCTCCTCGTCCCTCCTCCTCTATCCCTCCTCCTTCGTGTCTCCTCCTCCGTCCCTCCTCCTCCGTCCCTCCGCCTCCATCCCTCCTCGTCCCTCCTCCTCTTTCCCTCCTCCTCCATCCTTCCGCCTCCATCCCTTGTCCGTCCCTCCTCCTCTATCCCTCCTCCTCTATCCCTCCTCTTCGTCCCTCCTCCTCTATCCCTCCTCCTCCGTCCCTCCTCCTCCATCCCTCTTCCTCCGTCCCTCCTCCTCCATCCCTCCTCCATCCCTCTTCCTCCGTCCCTCCTCCTCTATCCCTCTTCCTCCATCCCTCCTCCTCTATCCCTCCTCCTCGTCCCTCCTCCTCTATCCCTCCTCCTCCGTCCCTACTCATCCGTCCCTCCTCCTCTATCCCTCCTCTTCCGTCTTTCCTCCTCCGTCCCTCCTCCTCCATCCCTCATCCGTCCCTCTTCCTCCGTCCCTCCGTCCCTCCGCCTCCATCCCTCATCCGTCCCTCCTCCTCTCTCCCTCCTCCTCCATCCCTCCTCATCCCTTTAATATTAAAGGAGATTTTCAGCGTCATGCCAATCACACAGTATACAACTGTCTAGAGCTCTAAGCCACAGCCCTCCATGGGTGATGTAGCAGGGTTAACCAGTGATCCGTATCACAGCCCTCCATGGGTGATCTAGCAGGGTTAACCAGTGATCCGTATCACAGCCCTCCATGGGTGATGTAGCAGGGGCAACCAGTGATCCGTATCACAGCCCTCCATGGGTGATGTAGCAGGGTTAACCAGTGATCCGTATCACAGCCCTCCATGGGTGATGTAGCAGGGTTAACCAGTGATCCGTATCACAGCCCTCCATGGGTGATGTAGCAGGGTTAACCAGTGATCCGTATCACAGCCCTCCATGGGTGATGTAGCAGGGTTAACCAGTGATCCGTATCACAGCCCTCCATAAGTGATGTAGCAGGGTTAACCAGTGATCCGTATCACAGCCCTCCATGGGTGATGTAGCAGGGGCAACCAGTGATCCGTATCACAGCCCTCCATGGGTGATGTAGCAGGGTTAACCAGTGATCCGTATCACAGCCCTCCATGGGAGATCTAGCAGGGTTAACCAGTGATCCGTATCACAGCCCTCCATGGGTGATGTAGCAGGGTTAACCAGTGATCCGTATCACAGCCCTCCATGGGTGATGTAGCAGGGTTAACCAGTGATCCGTATCACAGCCCTCCATGGGTGATGTAGCAGGGTCAACCAGTGATCCGTATCACAGCCCACCATGGGTGATGTAGCAGGGTTAACCAGTGATCCGTATCACAGCCCTCCATGGGTGATGTGGCAGGGTTAACCAGTGATCCGTATCACAGCCCTCCATGGGTGATGTAGCAGGGTTAACCAGTGATCCGTATCACAGCCCTCCATGGGTGATGTAGCAGGGTTAACCAGTGATCCGTATCACAGCCCTCCATGGGTGATGTAGCAGGGTTAACCAGTGATCCGTATCACAGCCCTCCATGGGTGATGTAGCAGGGTTAACCAGTGATCCGTATCACAGCCCTCCATGGGTGATGTAGCAGGGTTAACCAGTGATCCGTATCACAGCCCTCCATGGGTGATGTAGCAGGGTTAACCAGTGATCCGTATCACAGCCCTCCATGGGTGATGTAGCAGGGTTAACCAGTGATCCGTATCACAGCCCTCCATGGGTGATTTAGCAGGGTTAACCAGTGATCCGTATCACAGCCCTACATGGGTGATGTAGCAGGGTTAACCAGTGATCCGTATCACAGCCCTCCATGGGTGATGTAGCAGGGGCAACCAGTGATCCGTATCACAGCCCTCCATGGGTGATCTAGCAGGGGCAACCAGTGATCCGTATCACAGCCCTCCATGGGTGATGTAGCAGGGGCAACCAGTGATCCGTATCACAGCCCTCCATGGGTGATCTAGCAGGGGCAACCAGTGATCCGTATCACAGCCCTCCATGGGTGATCTAGCAGGGGCAACCAGTGATCCGTATCACAGCCCTCCATGGGTGATCTAGCAGGGGCAACTAGTGATCCGTATCACAGCCCTCCATGGGTGATGTAGCAGGGGCAACCAGTGATCCGTATCACAGCTCTCCATGGGTGATGTAGCAGGGACAACCAGTGATCCGTATCACAGCCCTCCATGGGTGATGTAGCAGGGGCAACCAGTGATCCGTATCACAGCCCTCCATGGGTGATGTAGCAGGGGCAACCAGTGATCCGTATCACAGCCCTCCATGGGTGATCTAGCAGGGGCAACCAGTGATCCGTATCACAGCCCTCCATGGGTGATGTAGCAGGGGCAACCAGTGATCCGTATCACAGCCCTCCATGGGTGATCTAGCAGGGGCAACCAGTGATCCGTATCACAGCCCTCCATGGGTGATCTAGCAGGGGCAACCAGTGATCCGTATCACAGCCCTCCATGGGTGATCTAGCAGGGGCAACTAGTGATCCGTATCACAGCCCTCCATGGGTGATGTAGCAGGGGCAACCAGTGATCCGTATCACAGCTCTCCATGGGTGATGTAGCAGGGACAACCAGTGATCCGTATCACAGCCCTCCATGGGTGATGTAGCAGGGGCAACCAGTGATCCGTATCACAGCCCTCCATGGGTGATGTAGCAGGGGCAACCAGTGATCCGTATCACAGCCCTCCATGGGTGATGTAGCAGGGGCAACCAGTGATCCGTATCACAGCCCTCCATGGGTGATGTAGCAGGGGGCAACCAGTGATCCGTATCACAGCCCTCCATGGGTGATGTAGCAGGGGCAACCAGTGATCCGTATCACAGCCCTCCATGGGTGATGTAGCAGGGTCAACCAGTGATCCGTATCACAGCCCTCCATGGGTGATGTAGCAGGGGCAACCAGTGATCCGTATCACAGCCCTCCATGGGTGATGTAGCAGGGTCAACCAGTGATCCGTATCACAGCTCTCCATGGGTGATGTAGCAGGGTCAACCAGTGATCCGTATCACAGCCCTCCATGGGTGATCTAGCAGGGTTAACCAGTGATCCGTATCACAGCCCTCCATGGGTGATGTATCATGGGCAACCAGTGAGTGGTGGCTTGTGGACTATTCTTGATACAAACAGTAAACTGTTGAGCGTGAAAAACCCAGCAGCGTTGCAGTTCTGGACTCAAACCGGTGCGCCTGTTACCTAATACCATACCCCGTTCAAAGGCACTTAAATATTTTGTCTTGCCCATTCACCCTCTGAATGGCACACATACACAATCCATGTCTCAATTGTCTCAAGTCTCAATCCTTCTTTAACCTGTCTCCTCCCCTTCATCTACACTGATTGAACAAGTGACATCAATAAGGGATCATAGCTTTCACCTGGATTCACCTGGTCAGTCTGTCATTGAAAGAGTTCCTAATGTTTTGTTCACTCAGTGAATAGGGTGCCATTTGGGATGCAGACCGAATCTGATGATAGATCTGTAGTTAAGGCCATTTAGGACCCTAATCTGATGATATATCTGTAGTTAAGGCCATTTAGGACCCTAATCTGATGATATATCTGTAGTTAAGGCCATTTAGGACCCTAATCTGATGATATATCTGTAGTTAAGGCCATTTAGGACCCTAATCTGATGATATATCTGTAGTTAAGGCCATTTAGGACCCTAATCTGATGATAGATCTGTAGTTAAGGCCATTTAGGACCCTAATCTGATGATATATCTGTAGTTAAGGCCATGTAGGACCCTAATCTGATTATATATCTGTAGTTAAGGCCATTTAGGACCCTAATCTGATGATATATCTGTAGTTAAGGCCATTTAGGACCCTAATCTGATGATATATCTGTAGTTAAGGCCATTTAGGACCCTAATCTGATGATATATCTGTAGTTAAGGCCATTTAGGACCCTAATCTGATGATATATCTGCAGTTAAGGCCATTTAGGACCCTAATCTGATGATATATCTGTAGTTAAGGCCATTTAGGACCCTAATCTGATGATATATCTGCAGTTAAGGCCATTTAGGACCCTAATCTGATGATATATCTGTAGTTAAGGCCAGAGATAACGAGCTCACCTCTAACGAGGACTTCAGCCTCAGCAAACACTGTGTCGGCGCTGGTCTGAACCCGGCAGCCGTATTTCCCAGCATGCTTCAGCAGGATGGTTCTGATCATCAGGTCCACCGTGGAGGCCTGCTGCGTGACAGGAAGAGAGTGAACAACATCATGTTAGAGAGTGTGGATACAGTATGTGTGACGAGTAGAGAGGGATTCAAAAATAACATCAATTTAGTGTGTGTTTCCGTGTGTGTGTGTTTCCATGTGTGTGTGTGTTTCCATGTGTGTGTGTGTTTCTCTGTGTGTGTGTGTGTGTGTGTGTGTGCTAAGTTAGGACGATGAAAAAACTAATTAGAAATCTAAGTCCGACCTCTCTGTACGTGACGCCTGAGAAATGCATGTAACATCCTGTACTGGGCTCATGCAGGTTTAAAGATTTACTCGTCTCTCTCTCTCTCTCGCTCTCTCTCTCTCTCTCTCTCTCTCTCTCTCTCTCTCTCTCTCTCTCTCTCTCTCTCTCTCTCTCTCTCTCTCTCTCTCTCTCTCTCTCTCTCTCTCTCTCTCTCTCTCTCTCTCTCTCTCTCTCTCTCTCTCTCTCTCTCTCTCTCTCTCTCTCTCTCTCTCTCTCTCTCTCTCTCTCTCTCTCTCTCTAAATGAGAAATGAGAAATGCCTAAGGCAAGACCGGGGAATCATTCGCTTAGCACGGAACCTGATTAAACATCCCATGAAGCAGACAGAGGAGTGTCACTGCTATGGCTGACCCTGTAGAACAACACATTACACTGCACCTATCATACTACTATGGCTGACCCTGTAAAACAACACATTACACTGCACCTATCATACTACTATGGCTGACCCTGTAAAACAACACATTACACTGCACCTATCATACTACTATGGCTGACCCTGTAAAACAACACATTACACTGCACCTATCATACTACTATGGCTGACCCTGTAAAACAACACATTACACTGCACCTATCATACTACTATGGCTGACCCTGTAAAACAACACATTACACTGCACCTATCATACTACTATGGCTGACCCTGTAAAACAACACATTACACTGCACCTATCATACTACTATGGCTGACACTGTAGAACAACACATTACACTGCACCTATCATACTACTATGGCTGACCCTGTAGAACAACACATTACACTGCACCTATCATACTACTATGGCTGACCCTGTAAAACAACACATTACACTGCACCTATCATACTACTATGGCTGACCCTGTAGAACAACACATTACACTGGACCTATCATACTACTATGGCTGACCCTGTAAAACAACACATTACACTGGACCTATCATACTACTATGGCTGACCCTGTAAAACAACACATTACACTGGACCTATCATACTACTATGGCTGACCCTGTAAAACAACACATTACACTGCACCTATCATACTACTATGGCTGACCCTGTAAAACAACACATTACACTGCACCTATCATACTACTATGGCTGACCCTGTAGAACAACACATTACAATGCACCTATCATACTACTATGGCTGACCCTGTAAAACAACACATTACACTGCACCTATCATACTACTATGGCTGACCCTGTAAAACAACACATTACACTGCACCTATCATACTACTATGGCTGACCCTGTAGAACAACACATTACACTGCACCTATCATACTACTATGGCTGACCCTGTAAAACAACACATTACACTGCACCTATCATACTACTATGGCTGACCCTGTAGAACAACACATTACACTGCACCTATCATACTACTATGGCTGACCCTGTAAAACAACACATTACACTGCACCTATCATACTACTATGGCTGACCCTGTAGAACAACACATTACACTGCACCTATCATACTACTATGGCTGACCCTGTAAAACAACACATTACACTGCACCTATCATACTACTATGGCTGACCCTGTAGAACAACACATTACACTGCACCTATCATACTACTATGGCTGACCCTGTAAAACAACACATTACACTGCACCTATCATACTACTATGGCTGACCCTGTAAAACAACACATTACACTGCACCTATCATACTACTATGGCTGACCCTGTAAAACAACACATTACACTGCACCTATCATACTACTATGGCTGACCCTGTAGAACAACACATTACACTGCACCTATCATACTACTATGGCTGACCCTGTAAAACAACACATTACACTGCACCTATCATACTACTATGGCTGACCCTGTAAAACAACACATTACACTGCACCTATCATACTACTATGGCTGACCCTGTAAAACAACACATTACACTGCACCTATCATACTACTATGGCTGACCCTGTAGAACAACACATTACACTGCACCTATCATACTACTATGGCTGACCCTGTAAAACAACACATTACACTGCACCTATCATACTACTATGGCTGACCCTGTAGAACAACACATTACACTGCACCTATCATACTACTATGGCTGACCCTGTAAAACAACACATTACACTGCACCTATCATACTACTATGGCTGACCCTGTAGAACAACACATTACACTGCACCTATCATACTACTATGGCTGACCCTGTAAAACAACACATTACACTGCACCTATCATACTACTATGGCTGACCCTGTAAAACAACACATTACACTGCACCTATCATACTACTATGGCTGACCCTGTAAAACAACACATTACACTGCACCTATCATACTACTATGGCTGACCCTGTAGAACAACACATTACACTGCACCTATCATACTACTATGGCTGACCCTGTAAAACAACACATTACACTGCACCTATCATACTACTATGGCTGACCCTGTAAAACAACACATTACACTGCACCTATCATACTACTATGGCTGACCCTGTAAAACAACACATTACACTGCACCTATCATACTACTATGGCTGACCCTGTAAAACAACACATTACACTGCACCTATCATACTACTATGGCTGACCCTGTAAAACAACACATTACACTGCACCTATCATACTACTATGGCTGACCCTGTAAAACAACACATTACACTGCACCTATCATACTACTATGGCTGACCCTGTAAAACAACACATTACACTGCACCTATCATACTACTATGGCTGACCCTGTAAAACAACACATTACACTGCACCTATCATACTACTATGGCTGACCCTGTAAAACAACACATTACACTGCACCTATCATACTACTATGGCTGACCCTGTAAAACAACACATTACACTGCACCTATCATACTACTATGGCTGACCCTGTAAAACAACACATTACACTGCACCTATCATACTACTATGGCTGACCCTGTAGAACAACACATTACACTGCACCTATCATACTACTATGGCTGACCCTGTAGAACAACACATTACACTGCACCTATCATACTACTATGGCTGACCCTGTAGAACAACACATTACACTGCACCTATCATACTACTATGGCTGACCCTGTAGAACAACACATTACACTGCACCTATCATACTACTATGGCTGACCCTGTAAAACAACACATTACACTGCACCTATCATACTACTATGGCTGACCCTTAAAACAACACATTACACTGCACCTATCATACTACTATGGCTGACCCTGTAAAACAACACATTACACTGCACCTATCATACTACTATGGCTGACCCTGTAGAACAACACATTACACTGCACCTATCATACTACTATGGCTGACCCTGTAAAACAACACATTACACTGCACCTATCATACTACTATGGCTGACCCTGTAGAACAACACATTACACTGCACCTATCATACTACTATGGCTGACCCTGTAAAACAACACATTACACTGCACCTATCATACTACTATGGCTGACCCTGTAAAACAACACATTACACTGCACCTATCATACTACTATGGCTGACCCTGTAAAACAACACATTACACTGCACCTATCATACTACTATGGCTGACCCTGTAAAACAACACATTACACTGCACCTATCATACTACTATGGCTGACCCTGTAAAACAACACATTACACTGCACCTATCATACTACTATGGCTGACCCTGTAAAACAACACATTACACTGCACCTATCATACTACTATGGCTGACCCTGTAAAACAACACATTACACTGCACCTATCATACTACTATGGCTGACCCTGTAAAACAACACATTACACTGCACCTATCATACTACTATGGCTGACCCTGTAAAACAACACATTACACTGCACCTATCATACTACTATGGCTGACCCTGTAAAACAACACATTACACTGCACCTATCATACTACTATGGCTGACCCTGTAAAACAACACATTACACTGCACCTATCATACTACTATGGCTGACCCTGTAAAACAACACATTACACTGCACCTATCATACTACTATGGCTGACCCTGTAAAACAACACATTACACTGCACCTATCATACTACTATGGCTGACCCTGTAAAACAACACATTACACTGCACCTATCATACTACCATGGCTGACCCTGTAAAACAACACATTACACTGCACCTATCATACTACTATGGCTGACCCTGTAAAACAACACATTACACTGCACCTATCATACTACTATGGCTGACCCTGTAAAACAACACATTACACTGCACCTATCATACTACTATGGCTGACCCTGTAAAACAACACATTACACTGCACCTATCATACTACTATGGCTGACCCTGTAAAACAACACATTACACTGCACCTATCATACTACTATGGCTGACCCTGTAAAACAACACATTACACTGCACCTATCATACTACTATGGCTGACCCTGTAAAACAACACATTACACTGCACCTATCATACTACTATGGCTGACCCTGTAAAACAACACATTACACTGCACCTATCATACTACTATGGCTGACCCTGTAAAACAACACATTACACTGCACCTATCATACTACTATGGCTGACCCTGTAAAACAACACATTACACTGCACCTATCATACTACTATGGCTGACCCTGTAAAACAACACATTACACTGCACCTATCATACTACTATGGCTGACCCTGTAAAACAACACATTACACTGCACCTATCATACTACTATGGCTGACCCTGTAAAACAACACATTACACTGCACCTATCATACTACTATGGCTGACCCTGTAAAACAACACATTACACTGCACCTATCATACTACTATGGCTGACCCTGTAAAACAACACATTACACTGCACCTATCATACTACTATGGCTGACCCTGTAAAACAACACATTACACTGCACCTATCATACTACTATGGCTGACCCTGTAAAACAACACATTACACTGCACCTATCATACTACTATGGCTGACCCTGTAAAACAACACATTACACTGCACCTATCATACTACTATGGCTGACCCTGTAAAACAACACATTACACTGCACCTATCATACTACTATGGCTGACCCTGTAAAACAACACATTACACTGCACCTATCATACTACTATGGCTGACCCTGTAAAACAACACATTACACTGCACCTATCATACTACTATGGCTGACCCTGTAAAACAACACATTACACTGCACCTATCATACTACTATGGCTGACCCTGTAAAACAACACATTACACTGCACCTATCATACTACTATGGCTGACCCTGTAAAACAACACATTACACTGGACCTATCATACTACTATGGCTGACCCTGTAAAACAACACATTACACTGCACCTATCATACTACTATGGCTGACCCTGTAAAACAACACATTACACTGCACCTATCATACTACTATGGCTGACCCTGTAAAACAACACATTACACTGCACCTATCATACTACTATGGCTGACCCTGTAAAACAACACATTACACTGCACCTATCATACTACTATGGCTGACCCTGTAAAACAACACATTACACTGCACCTATCATACTACTATGGCTGACCCTGTAAAACAACACATTAAACTGCACCTATCATACTACTATGGCTGACCCTGTGAAACAACACATTACACTGCTCCTATCATACTACTATGGCTGACCCTGTAAAACAACACATTACACTGCACCTATCATACTACTATGGCTGACCCTGTAGAACAACACATTACACTGCACCTATCATACTACTATGGCTGACCCTGTAAAACAACACATTACACTGCACCTATCATACTACTATGGCTGACCCTGTAAAACAACACATTACACTGCACCTATCATACTACTATGGCTGACCCTGTAAAACAACACATTACACTGCACCTATCATACTACTATGGCTGACCCTGTAAAACAACACATTACACTGCACCTATCATACTACTATGGCTGACCCTGTAAAACAACACATTACACTGCACCTATCATACTACTATGGCTGACCCTGTAGAACAACACATTACACTGCACCTATCATACTACTATGGCTGACCCTGTAAAACAACACATTACACTGCACCTATCATACTACTATGGCTGACCCTGTAAAACAACACATTACACTGCACCTATCATACTACTATGGCTGACCCTGTAAAACAACACATTACACTGCACCTATCATACTACTATGGCTGACCCTGTAAAACAACACATTACACTGCACCTATCATACTACTATGGCTGACCCTGTAGAACAACACATTACACTGCACCTATCATACTACTATGGCTGACCCTGTAAAACAACACATTACACTGCACCTATCATACTACTATGGCTGACCCTGTAAAACAACACATTACACTGCACCTATCATACTACTATGGCTGACCCTGTAAAACAACACATTACACTGCACCTATCATACTACTATGGCTGACCCTGTAAAACAACACATTACACTGCACCTATCATACTACTATGGCTGACCCTGTAAAACAACACATTACACTGCACCTATCATACTACTATGGCTGACCCTGTAAAACAACACATTACACTGCACCTATCATACTACTATGGCTGACCCTGTAAAACAACACATTACACTGCACCTATCATACTACTATGGCTGACCCTGTAAACAACACATTACACTGCACCTATCATACTACTATGGCTGACCCTGTAGAACAACACATTACACTGCACCTATCATACTACTATGGCTGACCCTGTAAAACAACACATTACACTGCACCTATCATACTACTATGGCTGACCCTGTAAAACAACACATTACACTGCACCTATCATACTACTATGGCTGACCCTGTAAAACAACACATTACACTGCACCTATCATACTACTATGGCTGACCCTGTAAAACAACACATTACACTGCACCTATCATACTACTATGGCTGACCCTGTAAAACAACACATTACACTGCACCTATCATACTACTATGGCTGACCCTGTAGAACAACACATTACACTGCACCTATCATACTACTATGGCTGACCCTGTAGAACAACACATTACACTGCACCTATCATACTACTATGGCTGACCCTGTAAAACAACACATTACACTGCACCTATCATACTACTATGGCTGACCCTGTAAAACAACACATTACACTGCACCTATCATACTACTATGGCTGACCCTGTAAAACAACACATTACACGCCACACTACTACCCGACACTTGCACCTATCATACTACTATGGCTGACCCTGTAAAACAACACATTACACTGCACCTATCATACTACTATGGCTGACCCTGTAAAACAACACATTACACTGCACCTATCATACTACTATGGCTGACCCTGTAGAACAACACATTACACTGCACCTATCATACTACTATGGCTGACCCTGTAAAACAACACATTACACTGCTCCTATCATACTACTATGGCTGACCCTGTAAAACAACACATTACACTGCACCTATCATACTACTATGGCTGACCCTGTAAAACAACACATTACACTGCACCTATCATACTACTATGGCTGACCCTGTAGAACAACACATTACACTGCACCTATCATACTACTATGGCTGACCCTGTAAAACAACACATTACACTGCACCTATCATACTACTATGGCTGACCCTGTAAAACAACACATTACACTGCACCTATCATACTACTATGGCTGACCCTGTAGAACAACACATTACACTGCACCTATCATACTACTATGGCTGACCCTGTAAAACAACACATTACACTGCACCTATCATACTACTATGGCTGACCCTGTAAAACAACACATTACACTGCACCTATCATACTACTATGGCTGACCCTGTAAAACAACACATTACACTGCACCTATCATACTACTATGGCTGACCCTGTAAAACAACACATTACACTGCACCTATCATACTACTATGGCTGACCCTGTAAAACAACACATTACACTGCACCTATCATACTACTATGGCTGACCCTGTAAAACAACACATTACACTGCACCTATCATACTACTATGGCTGACCCTGTAAAACAACACATTACACTGCACCTATCATACTACTATGGCTGACCCTGTAAAACAACACATTACACTGCACCTATCATACTACTATGGCTGACCCTGTAAAACAACACATTACACTGCACCTATCATACTACTATGGCTGACCCTGTAAAACAACACATTACACTGCACCTATCATACTACTATGGCTGACCCTGTAGAACAACACATTACACTGCACCTATCATACTACTATGGCTGACCCTGTAAAACAACACATTACACTGCACCTATCATACTACTATGGCTGACCCTGTAAAACAACACATTACACTGCACCTATCATACTACTATGGCTGACCCTGTAGAACAACACATTACACTGCACCTATCATACTACTATGGCTGACCCTGTAAAACAACACATTACACTGCACCTATCATACTACTATGGCTGACCCTGTAAAACAACACATTACACTGCACCTATCATACTACTATGGCTGACCCTGTAGAACAACACATTACACTGCACCTATCATACTACTATGGCTGACCCTGTAAAACAACACATTACACTGCACCTATCATACTACTATGGCTGACCCTGTAAAACAACACATTACACTGCACCTATCATACTACTATGGCTGACCCTGTAAAACAACACATTACACTGCACCTATCATACTACTATGGCTGACCCTGTAAAACAACACATTACACTGCACCTATCATACTACTATGGCTGACCCTGTAAAACAACACATTACACTGCACCTATCATACTACTATGGCTGACCCTGTAGAACAACACATTACACTGCACCTATCATACTACTATGGCTGACCCTGTAAAACAACACATTACACTGCACCTATCATACTACTATGGCTGACCCTGTAAAACAACACATTACACTGCACCTATCATACTACTATGGCTGACCCTGTAAAACAACACATTACACTGCACCTATCATACTACTATGGCTGACCCTGTAAAACAACACATTACACTGCACCTATCATACTACTATGGCTGACCCTGTAAAACAACACATTACACTGCTCCTATCATACTACTATGGCTGACCCTGTATAACAACACATTACACTGCACCTATCATACTACTATGGCTGACCCTGTAGAACAACACATTACACTGCACCTATCATACTACTATGGCTGACCCTGTGAAACAACACATTACACTGCACCTATCATACTACTATGGCTGACCCTGTAAAACAACACATTACACTGCACCTATCATACTACTATGGCTGACCCTGTAAAACAACACATTACACTGCACCTATCATACTACTATGGCTGACCCTGTAAAACAACACATTACACTGCACCTATCATACTACTATGGCTGACCCTGTAAAACAACACATTACACTGCACCTATCATACTACTATGGCTGACCCTGTAGAACAACACATTACACTGCACCTATAATACTACTATGGCTGACCCTGTAGAACAACACATTACACTGCACCTATAATACTACTATGGCTGACCCTGTAGAACAACACATTACACTGCTCCTATCATACTACTATGGCTGACCCTGTAAAACAACACATTACACTGCACCTATCATACTACTATGGCTGACCCTGTAGAACAACACATTACACTGCACCTATAATACTACTATGGCTGACCCTGTAGAACAACACATTACACTGCTCCTATCATACTACTCTTGTAGCTGGCCAGGGACAGGGACAACTGAGAATGGGAATTGCAATATTTTTTACCACTGCTCATTTCAAACAATGGTTGCATCTGAAATTGTACCCTATTCCCTATACAGTGAGGGAAAAAAGTATTTGATCCCCTGCTGATTTTGTACGTTTGCCCACTGACGAAGACATGATCAGTCTATCATTTTAATGGTAGATTTATTTGAACAGTGAGAGACAGAATAACAACAACAAAATCCAGAAAAACACATGTCAAAAATGTTATAAATTGATTTGCATTTTAATGAGGGAAATAAGTATTTAACCCCTCTGCAAAACATGACTTAGTACTTGATGGCAAAACCCTTGTTGGCAAT